>NW_017671702.1:161620-168875 GCF_001879085.1 Nicotiana attenuata | reverse complement strand
TGTTGTTTCCCTCTATTGTTGTTATTCGTGTATGGTTTGAGGTTGCTCAGGGTAAAGTTTGTTATACATACCAGTACAATTCAAATGTACTGACGTCCCTTTCGTCGGGGGCGCTACATTCGTGTTATGATTGTAGGTGGATCCGTAGCAGGTACTCCAGTCCACCGATCGTAGCTCCCCTTCGTCTTCCATCAGCTTTCTGGTGAGCCCCCTTCCTCTCGGGGCCCTGCGTGGCTTAGGCCGCTTGTTTTCGGAGTCTTATTTTTGGATTTTGTATAAGGTATAGCTGGAGCCTTATTACCGGCAAATACTATATTATCCTGTTGTACTTTTAGAGGCTCCGTAGGCAGTAGATGTGGTTTAAGAACTTGTGTAAGGCTATGTTCATATGTTGGGCAAAGAACTTGTAATTTCATTAACTATTAAGTACGCATGTATGTTCTGAAAAAGGATGTTCTAACTTAACTATACGACTAATTCTTGGAATATTGAGTAAGGAAAACATGGGGCAACACGTGGGTTAGGAAAGGCACCCAGGTCCGCTTGACCAGGGCTACCCGGTCGGGCGCCGGTCATGTCCCTCGAATTCGGGGCGTGACAACTGCGAGAATTTAAACATGATGCAAATTCCCTTTGGACCATGAAAGGTTGTCTTTGGACAGTGAAGCTGACGTCCTTAGACCATGATGTCCCGGGCCATGAATCATGAGATAAGAGATTCGCAGGCCATGAAATGATGTTCTTAAGCCATGAAAATGGTACCTCTGAACCATGACGCCTTTGAATAATGATGTGAAGTATTGAGAGATCCTCAGGCCATGACATGGTGTCTTCAGGCTATGAGGATGATGCCTTCGGACTATGATGCCTTCAGACAACTTGGCTATACATCAGCCCATGAAATGCAGAGACATGATACCAAAGGTAGTAACAAGGCAAAGCATGGCCTCGTGCAGAATTTGGGGGCAGAGCTTAGCCCCGAGAGAAGAAGATAATGCAAAGTTTAGAATAGAGCAACACTTATGCAAAGGGAGACAAAGCTTAGTCTCACGCGAAGGCAGTGCTTAGCTTTATGCAAATAGGGAGGCAAGGCTTAGCCTCATGCGAGATGCGAGACAGGGCTTAGTCTCCTGCAAAGAGAAGGCAATGCGTAGCCTTATGCAAATAAGGAGGTAAGGCTTAGCCTCATGCGAAATTTGAGACAAGGCTTAGTCACATGCAAAGAGAAGGCAGCTTAGCCTTATGCAGATATGGAGGCAGGGCTTAGCCTCATGCAAGATTTGAGACAGAGCTTAGTCTCGTACAAGGGGAAAGCAGTGCTTAGCCTTATGCACATAGGGAGGCAGGGCTTAGCCTCATGCGAGATTTGAGACAAGGCTTAATCTCATGCAAAGAGAAGGCAGCTTAGCCTTATGCAGATATAGAGGCAGGGCTTAGCCTCAGGCAAGCATCGAGACAAGGCATAGTCTCATGCAAATTGGGAAGGCAATGCTTAGCCTTATGCAAATAGGGAAGGCAATGCTAAGCCTTAGGCAAATAGGGAGGCAGGGCTTAGCCTCATGCAATGATCGAGACAGGGCTTAGTCTCATGCAAGGGACGGCAGCTTAGCCTTATGCAAATATGGAGGCAAGGCTTAGCCTCATGCAAGGATCGAGACAAGGCTTAGTCTCATGCAAATAGGGAAGGCAATGCTTAGCCTTATGCAAATAGGGAAGTCAATGCTTGGCCTTATGCAAATAGTGAGGCAGGGCTTAGCCTCATGCAATGATCGAGACAGGGCTTAGTCTCATGCAAGGGAAGGCAGTGCTTAGCCTTATGCAAATGAACAAGTAGCAAATAGGAGTAGAATATTTCTTAGCTGGAGAGACATTTGTGTCCGGTGACCTGATTGGCAGTGATTTTGATGTGTGTACATTTGTGGATGCTCTTGCTATGTTTGTTGTTCCTGCATCCAAAGAAAAATTGTGAGTTTTGTAAGGGGGGAAGGTTGGTTCATGCCTTCGTCTGCTGGCTCTGCTCTATTCTGCTTTGGGAATCATGTTCGAGTCACCCTGGGTAGCACTTGGCGGTCATAGAAATAAAGTTTTCAAAAATATGAACTTATTGATGAAATAGAGTTATTTTTGGAAACATAGTGATTGTAATATAAAGTAATTTAGATGAACTAATAACTATAACACTTTGTAGAGACATTGCAGCTTCCTTGTGACAGAATTTTGAGGGTCCTCCTCAAAATTCTGCCCCAGTTTGATCTTTTGGTTGTTTTGTGTGCAGCGAAGTTTGTTGAATCTGCTCAGAATTTTGAGAATCCTTCTCAAAATTCTGCTCTAGTTACTTAACCGATTTCTGACTTTTTGGCATATGATGGCGTTGGCTGGACTTGCTCCGGAATTTTGAGGGTCCTCCTCAAAATTCTACCCCAGTTTCTGGTTCTGGGGAAAATGAAGATTTTTTTATGATATGACCGAACCCACAGGGCTGCCTACGTATCCCCTCTTAAATGGGAATCAGGTCAAGCGTAGTTCAATTACATCAGATGAATGAATGTAAACAATCTTAAACGTAGTATCTCTTGACTGCATCTAAATTGATTGGTTTTGGCCAAACTTCTCCGTCCATTTCTGTAAGTATGAGTGCTCCTCCTGTTAGCACCCTTTGAACTATGTAAGGGCCTTGCCAGTTGGGAGAGAATTTCCTTTGGCTTCATCTTGATGCGGGAAGATCTTCTTCAACACCAACTGTCCTGGTGTGAATTGTCTTGGTTTGACCCTTTTGTTGAAAGCTCTGGACATTTTGTTCTGATGCTGACCGTGACATACAACGTTCATTCTTTTTCCATCTATAAGGGCCAGTTGCTCATAGCGGCTCCTTATCCATTCTGCATCACTGAGTTCGGCTTCCTGTATTATCCTTAAAGAGGTAATTTCTACCTCGGCTGGAATGACAACTTCAGTACCATAAACCAGTAAATAGGGGGTTACCCCAGTTGACGTGCGAACCGTAGTGCGGTATCCCAATAGGGAAAAGGGTAGCTTCTCGTGGCATTTTTTATGATTTTCTACCATCTTCCTTAGTATCTTCTTGATGTTTTTGTTGGTAGCTCCACAACTCCATTCATTTGAGGCATGTATGCTGTAGAGTTTTTGTGCTTGATTTTGAAGGTTTCACACATGGCTTTCATCGGATCACCGTTGAGATTGGCAGCATTATCAGTGATAATGGACTCGGGAACCCCGAATCGGCAAACAATACGATCTTTGGCAAAGTCTGCGACAACTTTCTTGGTTACAGCTTTGTAGGATGTAGCTTCTACCCATTTTGTGAAATAGTCGATAGCCACCAAAATGAACTTGTGCCCGTTAGAAACTGTGGGCTCGATTGGACCAATGACATCCATCCCCCAGGCAGCAAAAGGTCAAGGTGCACTTGTTGCATTAAGCTCGTTTGGTGGTACCCTTATCATGTCTTCATGTACCTGGCATTGGTGGCATTTCTAGACGTACCGGATGCAATCCGTTTCCATGGTCATCCAAAAGTATCCAGCTCTAAGTATTTTCTTGGCTAGAACAAATCTGTTCATATGTGGTCCGCAAGTTCCGGCATGAATCTCCTCAAGAAATCTGGAAGCCTCCCTTGCGTCAACACACCTTAACAACCCCAGGTCAGGAGTTCTTCTATATAGGGTTCCTCCGCATTGGAAGAAGTGATTGGACAACCTCCGCAGAGTGCGTTTCTGAGTATGGTTTGCCTACTCTGGATATTCCTTTTCGCCAAATATTCTTTGATGTCGTGAAACCAAGGTTTTCCATCCGTTTCCTCTTCAACATGAGCGCAGTAAGCCGATTGATTGTGGATCCTCACCGGGATGGGATCGATGAAATTCTTATCTGGATGTTGTATCATTGATGATAAGGTGGACAGTGCGTCTGCGAACTCGTTTTGAACTCTGGGCACATGTTTGAATTCTATCTTTGTGAATCTCTTCATTAGTTCTTGCACATGATAAAAGTATGGTAGTATCTTGGTGTTCTTCGTAGCCCACTCTCCTTAAACCTGATGTACCAGAAGATCCGAATCACCAATTACCAGCAACTCTTGCATATTCATATCAATGGCCAAATTGAGTCCCATGATGAAAGCCTCATATTCTGCCATATTGTTGGTGCAGAGGAACCTAAGCTTTGCAGATACCGGGTAATGCTGACCTGTTTCTGATACCAACCGTCGTAGGCTTCAGCAATGTCCTCTGCTACGAATGATACTTCTTCATCAGGAAAATACGTTTTCAAGGGTTCGTGTTCTCCTCCCACAGAATTTCCAGCAAGATGGTCTGGCAATGTTTGTCCTTTAAACGCCTTCTGAGTTACATAGACGATATCGAACTCGCTTAACAGTATCTGCCACTTGGCTAACTTCCCAGTTGGCATGGGCTTCTGAAAGATGTACTTCAGAGGTTCCATCCTGGATAAGAGTGTTGACACCCAATTTTTCCCTATATATTTTTAGTATGCAAAATAACTTCAAAATGGCATATATATGCATATGTAAGCATATTCAAGTGTTTTATTATTTTTCATAATTTTTAAAGGTTTTTAAATCAATTTATTTCCCTTTTTTATCTATAAAAAATGCAATAATCATTTCCAAAATTATTATTTTTGGCAAATAATCTATTGGATTTTCATCTTTATGCTAAAATATAGCTAAGGTAATTTTTTCATATTTATACAAATTTATTTAGTATTTTTTTTCAAAGCTAAAGTGCATAATTGCAATACTAGCCTCTTTTAAGATTTAATTGTGTTCATATTCATAAAATCAAGTCCTATATTTTTAAAGTGTTAATTATATATTATAAATCATTTTAGTGCTTTCAATTTATTTTCAGGAATTAATTTACTATTTTTTATAAATTAAAAGGGAAAAGTGGCTATTTAAATTGCAGCACAAATTGGGCTTCAATTATAACCCAAATCAGGCCCCCAATTTCCCCAGCCCAATTTCAGTATTAACCTGACCCCTACCCAATTTAATCGACCCAACCCGGATCCCTACCTACCCCATTCAATCCAGGCCGTTGATCAAAATGATCAACGGCCACCAGCTCCCGTTACCAATTTTTAACCCAAACCAACCCCTTACCCTAAATCATTTGCCACCACCCACCGCCCTTGAATTCCCCTTTCTCTCAATTCTCTTTGAAACCTCACCTGAACCCTAGCCGCCGCCCTTTAATCCTACCCTAATCCACCCTAATACCTACATAATCCATGGCCCTTCGTGGTCATTTAGGATGTGTATCAGCCTCCTATGGTTCCTGGATGTTTGGTTTTGTGGTTTCATGACGGATCCTTGACTTTTCTGGTTAGATCGTTAACTTTCGAGATCTTTCTCATTTCTTTTGGATTTTCTGAAACCCTAATCTCTAAGACGTTTCGATTTCTNATTTTCTTTTTGGGTTTTCAGAAACCCTAATCTCTAAGACCTTTCGATTCTATCTTTAGATCTGTGCTTACTATGAACTTTTTAAGTGTTTCTCGAAGGTTCTTTGACTTTTCTTTCAAAATGACTCTTCACTTTTCAACGATTAGGGTTTTCCTTTAAGTCTTTCAAAAGATCTCTTCTCTGATCTTAATGTTGTTGTGATTTTGCTATGTTTAAAACGATTTGCTCATGTTGTTCTTCTATCTATTTCAGCATGTTTAAAAACCCTAGTTCCTTTTAGTCTTATCCGAGTTCTGAGACTGTTTGTTTAAATGTGCACTTGTTTGTTTCAGACTCTATTTTCCTCGTTTGACCTGTTTGATTTTGAGTTCTTACCATCTCTTAAACTCGACTACTGTTGAAGCCCTAAATTTCTTAGAAGTTTTCTCACTTGTTACCACTGTGAGACCTTTACCCGTTTCTGACTTCTCTTATCTGGTACTATGTTCTTCTTCACTGTTGATTCTATGTGACTTGACCTACTTGACTACCGTGCCTCGAATATTTTTCTTACTACTGAATCCTAGCTTATTTCTGCCACTACTGTATGTTTGTGATATCTCTTTTGCCAATGTGTTCGTCCTCGCATGGCTGATGCTTCTGTTCACACTATTTATATACTGAAGTGCAGAATCATATTTCTTCCTTGATTGATCTTGTGACTTGTGAGCACGTGATTTTTGCCCTATATGAATTACTCCCATAAATTCAAAACAAAACAACTCATTTTCATTATTTGCAATTGATGGATTTTGGTGGCATTTCTTGTTAATTGTTTGCATTTGTTTGTGCACGTTTATTATTGTTTGAATCATGAAAAAATACAAAAAAAATACTTGGCATTCGTTTAGGATTTAGTTTCATATCTTAGGATTAATTAGTAGTGAAGGGAAAAGCAAAGAAAATAACAAAAATAGTCTTTTGCATTTTTAGTTTTAATTTGCCCTAATTTGTGTAATTGGAATTTAAGAGATATAATTTTAGGCTCAATTTGGTTTTGGTTTTTAATTTAGCATTTCATAAAAAATCAGAAAAAATAAAAAAAAATATATAAAAAATAAATAAATAAAATACAAAAAGAAAAGAAGAAAAACAAATAAATTGAGAATTAAAGATTAAATAGGCTGGTGTGCAACTTGGGCCAAAATAGTTTAGCCCAAATGAAATCCAACCCCAAATACCCAACGAACCGGCCCAGTTCCACCCTATACCCGTTCCGGTCCAGCCCCAATACCCCAAATGACGTAGTTTTGGCTAGCATTAATCCTGGTCGTCGAGGTTTGATGATCGGACGGTTGGGAAGCCTGGGTCACTTAATATTTAAGTGTCCAAACGCACCCCCCTACCCCCCTCGTCTCCCGTCTCTCACCCCCAAGCCCTAGAGACTCTCAGGCCACCACCCTCCGCCGCTGTCCGCCGCCGGAAATCGCCTACGGCAGCGGCGGAGTTCCAACCGCCTCCAAATTAACACCCTTAAATCCTTTTCTCCTCCTCTTTCCATATCTGGCCTTAGATTCACTCAAAACACAGTCGAACTGCTCGAATATTGGATCAAAAAGCTCCGGCCAAGATGCAAAGTCATCCAAATCCAACCAAATGAACACCCTAGGACCGCCCTGTTCTCCTCTTTCAAACCGCCCAAACCCTGTCCTTCGAATCCAACCAGAAATGCTCGAATATTGATTTGAAGTTTTCCGGCCATGATGTCACTCCGTCCAAACCACGCCAAATTAGCACCAAATCATCCCCGTCCTTCCCTCATCCTATATC
>NW_017671702.1:134479-161004 GCF_001879085.1 Nicotiana attenuata | reverse complement strand
TGTAAAACCAGTTTAGCTATAAATCAGTTTGACTCGTACTATTCTGAATTAGTTTAAACAACCTACTCCTTTATCAATGCGGTTTAGAAAGCATGCCTATAGGATCCAAATCGCTCGTTTAGAACTGTTTACTGCTTTACTACATTCCTAACCAGCAATAGATATCATGCTCCTAGGACATCACTATTACGCCTAGGCAAGCCTTAGGCAATAACAATGATAAAATGGGATCCGCCTTTATCTAATTAGCAACTGCTACAACCAGCAGGCAGGCCTGATTCGGACTTCTTATCTGAGCTATATAATGAAACTGGTTCTAACTCAAATCCCCTATATTAGGATTTTTAAATTTCAGACTTCAACTGTGCTTGAGTCGTGCTATTTATATGTATTATTTGCGGAGGATTATATGAGCCTCTAACTGCCTACATGTTTACTTTTAAATGAAGTCCTACGTGTTTTCTATGTCGCCTTAGCCTTTTGCCTTTAAACCTAAGAGTCAGCCTAAATCCTCCCTATTTATTGGAATAGTAGTCCTAAATTCCTCCGGGACAGATAGGAATGGGACGGGTAATAGCACGCAATAGAGTTTTAGACCAATCTGCGCTTTAAATACCTTTACGAGGTGGGAAGGGTAGATATGGATATGATGACCGGTGCGCTAATACCACGTGTAGCCCCTCTTTTGAGGAGTGATTACCGGGTATTGCATTGATGTGATCCATATTACAAATAAAACCTAGGACCCTTTATATTCATCAGCATGCTTAGTTATAACTCTTTCAAAACTTTGCTTTACTTTATCATTTCCAAACACTTGTGTATTTAAAATCACCTCTTATTTGAGCCTTGTTTGTTTAGTTGTTAATTGCACAAATTCACAAAGAACTATCTGGCTGGGAACCACACAAGTGGATCATGAGGGGTTCCTACCACATTTCCCTTGGGATAATTTTAAGCCATTACCCTATCTCTGGTTATCAAATGTATTTGTAGTTGAACCTTATAGGTGCCCTAACGCACCTTAAAATCGTTAGGTGGCGACTCTTCAAAATTTCAAAACCCCTTTCCCAAAAGGAAAGAGTTATCCCAACCGAATGTCATAAACCCGATTTTCGCGAAGGAAATAGGGGGCGTGACAATGAGGTATGTGGTATAGGCACATAAGTAATGCCTCAATTTTTGAGCTGTCCAGGTCAAAGCGCAGCAAGTGCATTCCAGCAAAGAGTATCGTGCTTCATAAGGTGTGAACTTCTTACTCAAGTACTATATGGCTTGCTCCTTTCCTCCTGTCTCGTCATGTTGTCCCAAAACACATCCGAAAGCTCCATCTAATATGGATAGATAGAGTAGCAAAGATCTCCCTGGTTCTGGTGGGACTAGGACTGGTGGTGTGGACAGGTATTCCTTGATTTTGTCAAAAGCTTTCGAACAATCTTCGGTCCAGCTAGTTTCACCATCTTTCCTCAACATTTTCAAGATGGGTTCACATATTACTGGGGACTGTGATATGAAGCGGCTGATGTAGTTAAGGCATCCTAGGAAGCTCATTACGTCCTTTTTGCTCTTAGGTGGTGGTAACTCTTGGATTGCCTTAACTTTGGATGGGTCCAACTCGATTCCTCGACGGCTGACAATGAATCCCAACAATTTTCCTGCAGGAACCCGAATGCACGTTTCGCGGGGTTGAATTTTAGATTGTACCTCTTTAGCCTGTCAAAGAACTTCCTTAGGTCTGCTATGTGATCTGCGGCCTTCTTGGATTTGATGATGACGTCGTCAACATACACTTCTATTTCCTTGTGTATCATATCATGAAAGATGGTTGTCACGGCTCTCATGTAATCAGCCCCAGCATTCTTTAGGCCGAATGGCATCATTTTGTAGCAGTACATTCCCCACGGTATGATGAAGGCTGTTTTCTCTACGTCTTCTTCGTCCATCCAGATCTAGTGATAACCCGCGAAGCAATCTACAAAGGATTGGAGTTCATGCTTGGCGCAGTTGTCGATCAGGATATGTATGTTTGGCATTGGGAAGTCGTCCTTGGGACTTGCTCTATTTAAATCCTGATAGTCAACACACACCCTGACTTTACCATCTTTCTTCGGAACTGGTACAATGTTGGCTAGCCAGGTTGGGTACTCAACTACCCTAAGGACTTTGGCTTTGATCTGCTTAGTGACTTCCTCCTTGATTTTCAGGTCGTATCTGGCTTGAACTTTCTGAGTTTCTGCTTCACTGGCGGACACATTGGATTGGTAGACAACTTGTGAGCCACTATGGATGTGCTCAGACCGGTCATGTCATCATATGACCATGCAAAAATGTCCTCATACTCTTTCAAGAAACGAGTATATACTTCCTTCTCTGATGTGATAAGTGAATGCTTATGCGAGTTTCTCTGACGGTTTCGGAATCTCCCAAATTGATTGCTTCGGTTTCGTCCAGGTTGGACTTAGATTTGTTCTCAAAGTTCTCAACTTCTCTAACAACTTCCTCAGGTGTTGCATCTTCTTCTTCTGAGTCACTATCCTTATATTGCGTTGTCTCATTACATGTCACAATCATCGGTTCATCAGGAAAAGTAATAATAACGTTGTAGAAGAAAATTGTGAAAGATAATAATGAATAATAAATAGCAATGCATTGATTAAATTTTGAAAATATTCAAAATAGGTACGGCTAGATGACTCGAGCAATTATTTCGAAACAAAATGCGTCTTTAAAACAAAATTACTAAAAACATCTGAAATGCCTAGCATGGCTATAAAAATAAATTAGGCTAAATGCCAAGCTACCCAGGGACTCGGCGGGCCCGGGATGGTGCGGCAGTCCAATTCCTGAGAACAGCTCCCTTCTCCACAATCTGAATGGTGAGGTCTTCTTCCTCCTCCTCCTCCTCAATTACCACACCGCAATCCATATTCTCGTCATCCAGGAACAAATTCCTTAGCCCAGCTAAAGCTTCTTCCTCTGCAGTTCCCCATATTGTATCGGTCTGATGAAAAGTCTGACCTAGATGTGGCACGGGTTGCTCGAGAGGGTAATATGGACCACACCATGGTGGCGACTAGTCATTATACTCTTGCCAGGTATACGGGTACCCCAGCCCGAAAGTTGTGCCGTGAAGTTAAGCTGTATCGATTTAGTAATGCCCTGGAGATTCTTCCCAAGCCCTTTGTCGAGTTCATACCCAGACCATGCCAGTATGCTTTCTATTTTGTTACTCCACAACTTGTCCTTCTCAATTGCATTGACATGTTCAATGTGGTGATAAGTTTCTCCACCTAGCCTTCTTCTATTCTCGATAGCCGGGATACTTTGACTGGTGTAGATAGGGTTACTTCCATCTCCGTGAATGATTACCTCTTGGTAGTTCCACTCGAACTTCACGGCCTGGTGCAGCGTGGAAGCCACAGCTCCAGCAACATGTATCCAAGGCCGACCCAATAGAAGATTGTATGTAGCTGATATGTCCAGTACTTGGAACTCAACATCAAACCAAGTTGGTCCCATTTGCAGACAAAGGTTAATCTTCCCGATCGTGGCCCTTTGAGACCCATCAAATGCTTTCACGTTCATACTTCCTGCACGTATCTCATGGAAATCTTTGCCCAATCTTTTCAGAGTAGTTAATGGACAAATGTTGAGGCTCGAGCCCCCATCTATTAGGACCCTAGAAATGAATTTGTCTTCAAACTGTACCGTGATATACAGTGCCCTGTTGTGACTTAACCCTTCAGGCGGCAGTTCATCCTCATGGAAGGTGATCTTATGACTCTCCAGCACTTGCCCTACCATGTTGGCCATTTCTCCACTGGTAGTGTTGTTGGGCACATAAGATTCATTTAACACCTTCATCATAGCACTCCTATGTGCATCCGAATTTTGCAATAGCGACAGGCTGAAAACAGGAAACACATAAGCCTAATTTAAATAGAAGTAGACATGCTGATTAGGATCAATGAACATGAAGCACATGGATCTAATTAGATAGAAGTAGGCATGCTGGTAACAAGGACCACACATATTTAATCACATAGAAGTAGACATACTGGAAGCAGGGAGCATACAGAATTAATTACATAGAAGTTTGAATGATAGCAGAAGTGGAGACATACCAATTAAGAGATAGCAACAGGAAAGTGAAGCAAACAGGATCCAAAGGTCTAGCCTTGGCTTTCAGCCGGCTAGACAGTGCAACAAACAAGGAATATGAAGATTGTGATGGAGAATGTGTGTGAATAAGAGCGAGAACTTCTGTGTGTTTCTCTATGTATGTGTGCGTGTGTGTTTAAAAACAAAGTGAGGCTTATATAGCATTGAGTAGAGTAAAGCAAATAAAGTAAAGGAGGTTAAGAGTTCACAAATAAGGCAAAGAGAACAATCAGTCAGTCAATTAGGCTTAACAGGACCAATCAATAGGCAGAATCATGGAGTTATCCACGGAATTGAAGTCCAAATAAGGTAGGTAATCAATTAGAGTCAGAACACCAAAAATTCCGGCCAGTAACAAGGGCAATTAGTCACACAAATAAGGTAAATAGGTAAATTAGAGATCATTTGGGGTTGGTAAAACAATCAACTCCCTAATTTAAGCTTAGTAAGAGTAATTAAGGCAAGTAGTGTCAATTAGGAGTCCCAAAATAAGGAAAGTAGACAAAAATTACAAGAAGTAACCATCTCAGCAAAACAAAGCAATTTTGAACCCTAGATAGTCAGATAATCAATCAATTACTCAAGGAATAACGGGCAAATATTGAAGTAAACAATGAAATAATTAAACAAACTAAAGACTGGAATATAGTCATGAAAGAATCAGTAGAAAAGATAATCAAACACATAGAAACTCTAGAAAAGTTTTGCAGAAACAAAACGAAGTGAAGCCCTAGTTCTTACAAAATATTAGAATCGATTAATAATAAGAAAAATAGAAGATTTTTAAAGAGAACTACCGTATAAACTCAGAATCGTTTCAGATCTACAAGGATCTGAACAGATTCAAATTGCAAGAGATGAGGGTTTTGAGAAAAGGGGACGAGGTGAGGGAAAAATCTAACCATAGACACAAAGATAACAAATACTCACAAACATTGATGAACACAAGGTAGGTTCATAAGAAAACAAAAAGTCTAAGTCGACTCTAAGTCGAATCTCTTCGAGATTCCCTCGAATAACAGCAAAAATCAAACAACCAGTAGAGGTAGTAGGCTAGATAGGGTAGCAAATCACCAGATAATCACATATCTGGTCAGGGATCGAAGGGGTTTGGGGGATTTCGGGGTGACGGCGCTCTACGATTAGGGATAGTTTCAGAGGGAACGGAAAAGAAGAGGGAAACGGGGGCGGCGGGTTTAGACAAATGACTAGGGTTAGGGGTAGTTGGTGTAATTGAAAAAGGCAATTGATTCTGGACCGTTGATCTTTTGAGATCAACGACTAGGATTCGATCTGAGGGTTAGGCGGGTTAAAAAATGGGTCAGGATATTTGGGTTGTAAATGTAATTGGGCTGTGGTAAAATTTGGACTAGGTCCGAAATTAAAACAAAACTAAAGAGGCTATTTGTTAAATACCAAACTTAAATGTTATATTCCCTAAATGCTTTCCATACTTATTTGCTACCTATTAATCAATGTTCTCTCATGTTAATGATGTTAGGTCTTTTCATAGTTTTACGGTTCCCTGCTATTCGCTTAAACTGACTTACTTGTAATTATCAATTATTGGACTGGTCTCGCTGTGTAGCATTACTTATATAGATTCTTATGTTGTACAAGGTTTCCTTCTTGGTTTAGTTATGTATTTATTCATCGTAAAGGTTTTCGTGGTTTGAATTGTTATTTTGACTGTGCATATTGAGTATTTGGTACTGATATGGTGGGATCGGGTTGCACGCCGCAACAGGTAAAATAAGGGTGGGTTGAATTTTACTGTAAGGTGGGATCATGTTGCATGCCGCAACAGGTGGAATAAGGGTGGATTGATATGGTGAAATAAGGGTGAATTGTGATACTAATATTTATATATGGTGGGATCGGGTAGTGTGCTACAACACACACACACACACATCACCACACACACACACACACACTATATATATATATATATATATATATATATATATATATATATATATATATATATATATATATAATTTACTGTTGTTGATGTTATTACGGTGAAATAAGGGAGGTTTCTGTGTTGTACAGTGGGATCGGGTTGCGCGCCGCAACAACCTATGTGTTTATATTTCCTTGAGTTGTGTTGGTGTTGGCCCAAGTTCAGATGAAGTTTTGAAGATTGACAAAATAAACTCAGTCATGAACCAGGTCCATCATGTGAGACACAGTGTTGATATGCTTACACATGTGACATACGCGTGAAGAAGATAAGTCTCAAGGATCAGCAACAATATCTTCTGAATTGATCGAAAAGATTGCATATAGGATAAGGAGTTGAAGTCTCCTTATGAAAAGAGAATTATATCCGGATCAAGGATATGGATTAGGAGTTAGAGTTGTTCTTGGACTCGAATTGTCAAAGGATCCACAATTCGAGTTCTTATCAAACTCTGATTACTAACTCTATAAATATAACGATTGTTCTCTTTTACAGGTGATTGCACATAAGCAGAAGTTAAGCATATTTGAGAGCAAAAAGATCAAGTCTGATTTGCAAGCAACATATGCGAGATACAAATGTGCACGTCTGAAGCTACATGAACTAAGATAGAAGAACCAGTTTCATCATTGTGTTTATTCCAAGTCTAGTTCAATTGTAGTAGGTTTTCATATTGTACCTTTCAGCTTTCATAGAAGCAATTGTAATAGGTATATTTAGTATTCAAGTTAGAGTTAACTTGAAAGTGTCGCAACAGTTGAGGCTGTGTGCTACACTGGGATTAGAGTTAATCCTTAGGTTTACAAAGAGTTTAGTAAATGCAGTTTTTGGATCAGTGATTTTAGTGGAGTTTGGGAAAATCCTACTGAGTAGTAGGTCGTGGTTTTTTCACCTTTTGAGCCAGGTGTTTTCCACGTAAATATCTCTGTGCACTTTACTTTCAGCATTTATTATTCCGCAAACTGCTGTAGTTAGAACACTTAGAAGAACCAGGTTCTTCTAACGCGAAAATTAGGTACCACACAAATCACCCCCCCCCCCCTCTTGTGTGGTATTGACGTTTATAACATCAGTTGGTTTTTGGTATTCTCATTTGAAATGCTAAGGATTGGTAACTCTAGACGACACAGGCTTATTTCTTGTTGTTATAGTTATTATTTTCAGTTGACTGTCTTGTTTCGTTTCGTATTTCTATTTCTGTCTTCATTATATACTGCGTACAGGTTATAGTATAGGTGACCCGCCTTAGCCTCATCACTAATTCATCGAGGTTAGGCTCGGCACTTACAGAGTACATGGGGTCGGTTGTACTCATGCTACACTCTGCACTTCTTGTGCAGATTTTGGAGTCAGTCCCAGCGGCGGCTATTAGCGTGCTTAGATTGATCAGCGCGGCGGAGACTTGACGTACAGTTGCTCGGCTCTCGCAACTCCTAGAGTCCCCCTCCCTTTTATTTAGTTGTGTATTTTCATTCAGACAGCTTTGTATTTATTTCAGACCCTTGTATGTGCTATTCTAGTAGCTCGTGCACTTGTGACACCGGGTCCAGGGATTTTATTAGATGTTTGGCTGTTTTAGCTTTTGCAAATTTTACTTTTGACTATTGCAGTTATTTTAGTTCTTTCTCATTAATTAATTTCAAACTATTAAAATGGATAAATTGTTCTAACGTTGGCTTGCCTAGCAAGTGAAATGTTAGGCGCCATCACGATCCCGGCAGTGGGAATTCCGGGTCATGATAAGTTGGTATCAGAGCACTAGGTTGCATAGGTCTCACGAGTCACGAGCAAACTTAGTAGAGTCTGGAGGCTCGGTAGACGTCTGTACTTATCTTCCAGAGGCTATGGAGTTAGGAACAATTTCCTATCGTTGCTGATTGAACCCTCTTATATGTGGTGCGATTTTATTCTATCATTGCTGATTGAACCCTTCTATTCTGTTCTCTCGCAGATGGCGAGAACACGCACCACATCTTCAGCTGGATAGAAGTTGGAGCCCCCAGCAGCAGCTCCTACAAGGGGCAGAGGTCGCGGCCAGAGGCCAAGGCAGGGGCAGGGGCAGAGCTCAGCCCAGAGCTTGAGTAGCAGCACCAGCGGTGGAGCCTCAGGTGGAGTTCGATGAGGAGGTTACAGCCCAGACTGTGCCTGTCGGACCACCTCAGGTCTCGGAGGGGTTCATCGCCACCTTAGTGCTTTAGGATGCTCTAGTCCGTTTGGTGGGCCTTATAGAGATTGTGGCCCATTCTGGTACATTTCTTATGGCACCAGTCGTCTCTCAGGCTGGGGGAGGAGCACAGACTCCCGCTACTCACACTTCGGAGCAGATGGCTCCCCAGTGTAAGAATCCAGTACCCGCGCTAGTTCGGGTAGCTCAGCCAATTGTTGCAGCACAGGTCGGTGATGGGCATGCCATGTCTTTTGAGGGTTTATTGAGATTGAACAAGTTTACCAAGCTCTTCCCAGATCACTTCAGCAGATCACTTTATGAGGACCCGCAGGATTATCTTGACCGCTGCCATGAGGTGATGTGGAACATGGGTATAGTTGAGACCAATGGGGTTGATTTTGCTGTGTTTCAGATGACAGGTTCCGACAAGAGATGGTGGAAGGATTATGTATCTACCAGACCAGCTGGGTCGCCTGCTCTTACTTGGGACCAGTTTTCTCAGTTATTTCTTGAGAAGTTCCTCTCTATTACACTGAGAGAGAATAACCGCAGGCAGTTTGAGCATCTCCTGCAGGGCAGTATGTCAGTCACTCAGTATGAGACCCGTTTTGTGGAACTAGCCCGTCATGCTATTCTTCTGCTTCCTACTGAGAGAGAGAGGGTGAGGAGGTTTATTGAGGGACTCGCTCACCCTATCAAGCTTTAGATGGCCAAGGAGACTGGGGCTGAGATTTCTTTTCAGACGGCTGCTAATGTCGCCAGGCGGATCGAGGATGTTTTTTCACAAGAGAGAGGGCAGGAGTCTGATAAGAGGCTTCGTCATTCCGGTGGTTTTAGTGGTGCCTCATTTGGAGGCATGGGTACTTTTGGTAGGGACCATCCTCACAGGCCATATCAGTCAGCGCTTCAGGCATCCCACATTGCTTCAGGGAGTCGTGGTCCTTACGTGCCTCATTCTGGACAGCCAGCCTACAGTGCACCATCAGCTCCTATCAGTACACCTCCTATTCAGAGTTATCACCGGGGTTATCCGGCACGTTCGGGTTAGTCTCAGTTTCAGTAGCCACAGCACCAGGATGGATGTTTTAAGTGTGGTGATTTTGGGCATATCAGGAGGACCTGTCCGAGATTATTGGGCAGCATGCCACAGCAGAGTTCTCGTGCCATGATTCTGGCACCAGTTGCACCACCGCGCGCTTAGCCAACTAAAGGTAGGGGTCAGGCAGCCAGAGGTAGAGGTCAAGCCGTTAGAGGTGGAGGTAAGGCCGCTAGAGCTGGAGGCCAGCCAGCTGGAGGACGTCCTAGGGATGTAGTTCAAAGTGGTAGGGCCCGGGCCTGATATTATGCTTTTCCAGCCAGGACTGAGGCTGAGTCATCAGACGTTATTATCACATGTGTTGTTTTAGTTTGCCATAGAGATGCTTCAATTCTATTTGATCCGGGCTCTACTTATTCCTACGTGTCATCCTATTTTGCTTCATATCTGGTTGTGCCTCGTGATTCTTTGAGTGCTCCTGTGTATGCGTCCACACCTATAGGAGATTCTATTATTGTAGATCATGTTTATCGTGTGTGTGGTTACTACTGGGGGTCTTGAGACTAGTGTAGATCTTATATTTCTCGATATGATTGATTTTGATGTCATTTTGGGCATGGATATGTCACCTTATCATGCTATATTGGATTGTCATGCCAAGATGGTGACCTTAGCCTTGCCAGGGTTGCCTCGTGTAGAGTGGAGAGGAACTATTGGCCATTCTACCGGTAGGGTTATCTCTTATGTGAAAGCTCGGTATATGGTCGAGAAGGGGTGTCTAGCTTATTTAGCTTATGTCAGTGATTCTAGTGCGGAGGTTCCTTCTATGGATATAGTATCACTTGTTCGTGAGTTCCTAGAGGTGTTTCCTACAGACCTGTCGGGGATGCCACCTAACAGGGATATTGACTTCTCTATTGATTTGGCTCCGGGCACTCACCCCATTTTTATTTCGCCATACCATATGGCCCCACCAGAGTTGAAAGAATTAAAGGAGCAGTTGCTAGATTTGCTTGATAAGGGCTTCATTAGACCTAGTGTCTCGCCCTGGGATGCGCCCGTGTGTTTGTGAAGAAGAAGGATGGGTCGATGAGGATGTGCATAGATTATTGGCAGTTGAACAAAGTCACCATCAAGAACATGTATCCATTGTCGAGGATTGATGACTTATTTGATCAGCTCCAGGGTTCCAAGGTGTTTTCAAAGATTGATTTGAGGTCTGGCTACCATCAGTTGAGGATTAGGGCATCTGATGTCCCTAAGATAGCTTTTCGGACTCGGTATGGGCATTATGAGTTTCTAGTGATGTCATTTGGGCTGACAAATGCCCCACAGCATTCATGAATTTGATGAACCGGGTGTTCAAGCCTTATTTGGATTCCTTTGTGATTGTGTTCATTGATGATATCTTGATCTACTCCCGCAGTCGAGGGGAGCATGAGCAGTATCTTCGGGTTGTACTTCAGACTCTGAGAGACAGGTAGTTGTATGCTAAGTTTTCAAAATATGCGTTTTGGTTGGACTCGTCGCTTTCTTGGGGCACGTTGTATCAGCAGAGGGTATTCAGGTGAATCCTAAGAAGATTGAGGCAGTTCAGAATTGGCCTAGACCCAGTTCAACTACAGAGTTTCTTAGGATTAGCGGGTTATTACCGTCGGTTTGTGGATGGGTTTTCATCTATAGCAGCCACGTTGACCAGGTTGACCTAGAAGGGTGCCCCGTTCAGATGGTTAGACCAGTGTGAGGCGAGCTTCCAGAAGCTCAAGACTTCTTTGACTACGACGCCAGTGTTGGTGTTGCCCACAAGTTCAGGATCTTATACGGTATATTGTGATGCATCTCGTATTAGACTTAGTGGTGCAGTATTGATGCAGGATAGCAAGGTGATTGCATATACGTCGCGGCAGCTGAAGGTTCACGAGAAGAATTACCCTGTTCATGACTTAAAGTTGGCAGCCATTGTTCATGCGCTGAAGATTTGGAGGCACTATCTTTACGGCGTGTCGTGTGAGGTATTCACGGATCATCGGAGCTTACAGTATTTGTTCAAATAGAAGGAGCTCAATTTGAGGCAGATGAGGTGGTTGGAGCTACTGAAAGACTATGATATCACCATCTTGTATCATCCCGGGAAGGCCAATGTGGTGGCCGATGCCTTTAGTAGGAAGTCAATGAGTATGGGCATCTTTGCTTACATTCCAATCCATGAGAGACCGCTTGCATTAGATGTTCAGGCCTTGGCCAATCAGTTCATGAGGTTTGATGTTTCTGAGTCCAGTCGGTGTTCTAGCTTGTACATTCGCTCGGTCTTTATTGTTTGAGCGCATCAGGGAGCAGCAGTATGATGACCCTCATTTACTTGTCCTTAGGGGCACAGTGCGGCACGGTGATGCCAAGCAGGTTACTATTGGAGATAATGGAGTTTTAAGAATGCATGGTCATGTTTGTGTGCCTAATATGGATGGACTTTGTGAGTTGATTCTTGAGGAGGCCCACAGTTTCGATATTCTATTCATCCGGGCGCTGCCAAGATGTATTAGGACTTGCGGTAGCATTATTGGTAGAGGAGGATGAAGAAGGACATAGTTGCATATGTAGCTCGGATTCTAAATTATCAGCAAGTAAAGTATGAGCATCAGTGACCTGGTGATATGCTTCAGAAGTTAGAGATTCCTGAGTGGAAGTGGGAGCGAATCACTATGGATTTCCTTGTTGGACTCCCACAGACTCAAAGGAAGCTAGATGCAGTTTGGGTCATTGTGGATAGGCTGACCAAGTTAGCGCATTTCATTCCTGTGGCAGTTACCTATTCTTCAGAGCGGTTAGCAAAGATTTATATCCGCGAGATCGTTCATCTTCACAATGTGCCCATATCTATCGTTTCTGATCGAGGTACGCAGTTCACCTTGCACTTCTGGAGGGCAGTACAGTGTGAGTTGGGCATGCAGGTTGAGTTAAGCACAACATTTCATCCTTAGACGGACGGACAGTCCGAGCACACTATTCAGATATTGGAGGATATGCTCCGCGCTTGTGTTTTAGGCTTCGGAGGTTCTTGAGATCATTTCTTGCCACTTACGGAGTTTGCCTAGAAAAACAACTATCAGTCATGCATTCAGATGGCTCCCTATGTGGCATTATACAAGAGGCTCTACCGTTCGCAAATTGAATGGTTCGAGCCGGGGGAGGCTCGGTTGTTGGGTACGGATTTAGTACAGGATGCCCTAGATAAGGTCAAGATTATTCAGGATCGACTTCACATAGCTCAGTCCAGGCAGAAGAGTTATGCCTACCGTAGAGTTCGTGATGTTGCATTCATGGTCGGAGAGAGAGTATTGCTCCGGTATCACCCATGAAGGGTGTGATGAGGTCCGGAAAGAAGGGCAAGTTGAGCCCTAGGTATATCAACCCTTTTGAGAATCTTCAAAGAGAGGGTGAGGTGGCTTACAAGCTCGCATTGCCACCTAGTTTATCAGCAGTTCATTCGGTTTTCCATGTGTCTATGCTCCGGAAGTATCACGGTGATCCATCCCACATGTTAGATTTCAGCTCTGTCCAGTTAGACAAGGATTTGACTAATGAGGAGGAGCCGGTGGCTCTTCTAGCTCGACAGGTTCGTCAGTTGAGGTTGAAGAGTTACTCCCCTTCCTTCCTCTTTTTCGAGCTCACTAAGGCAAGCGGCGCCCCATTTGTGTCTGTCTGCGATCGTGTCCTTCAGTTCGAGTGCAGTGGAGAGGTCAGCCCGTCGAGGCAGTTACTTGGGAGTCCGAGTCGGACATGCAGAGTAGATATCCCCACCTTTTCACCATTCCATGTACTTTTTTATGTCCATTCGAGGACGAACAGTTATTTAAGAGGTGGAGAACGTGATGACCCGATAGGTCATCTTATGTTTTAGAACCAAATTCTGTGCTTTGAAGCCATAAACAGCTCATCTAAGCCCTTCTCAATTTACGTGAGCAGTCCAAGTTTTTTTCCAGAAAGCTTTTATGTTAAAAACTGAGAAAAAAATGAAATTTTTTGCCTTAAAATCCATTTGAGTTGACTTCGGTCAACGTTTTGAGCAAACGGACCCGGATTCATGCTTTGACGATCCCGGTAGGTCCATATCGTGATTTGGGACTTGGGCGTATGCTCGAAATCGAATTCGGAAGTCCCTAGCCCGAGTGATCGCACTTTGTTGAAATTTGAAAGTTTAAAAACATAATGACTTTGAAAGTTTGACCAACGTTTGACTTTATTGATATCGGGTCCATATGGTTTCGGAACCTAATATAGGTCCATTACTATATTTATGACTTGTCTGTCAAATTTGGTGAGAAATGGATTTGGTTTGACGTGATTCGGACGTCCGGTTGTGAAAATAAAAGTTCATGAGTTTTCTTTAAAATTCCATTTGATTTGGTGTTCAATTCGTAGTTCTAGGTGTTATTTGGCGATTTGATTGCACAAGCAAGTTTGTGTGATGTTTATAGACTTGGGTGCATATTTGGTTTAGAGCCCCGAGGGCTCGGGTGAGTTTCGCGGAGTGAATTTTGACTTAGAAACATGCTGGTGTGTTCCAGTTCTGGTGCAGGCCTCAGACCACGCAATTGCGAGGTCAGGCTTCGCATTTGCGACCTCTAATGAGTTCGCATTTGCAAGCAACTCCTCGCATTTGCGAAGAGTAGCTGGGCACCTCAAGTTCGCATTTGCGAACAAGACTTCGCATTTGCAAAGTGTGGCAGGGGGGTATAGTGATCGTAATTGCAATCAAACGGTCGCATTTGCGGGAGATCAATGTTCGCATTTGCGAACCAATCATCGCAAATGTGATGCCAGCAGAAATGAGAGAACTTCGCATTTGCAATTGTTTCTTCGCATTTGCGAACCCCAGGTCACAAATGCGACATCTATGACTGATCAAATAGCTGTGAAACGGGATTTTTGTTCATTCTTCAAATTTGCACAATAGGAAAAACCTAGAGGCGATTTTTCAAAGAACTCTTTTTCACCAAATCATTGGTAAGTGATTCTAACCTATTTTCTTTCAATCTTTCATTGCATTTCATAAGTTTTTAACCTAAAATCTAGTGTTTTCATGGTGAAAATTGGGGGTTTGGGTAGAATTAGGGATTTTTGTAAAATTTGGATTTAGACCTCAAATTGAGGTCGGATTCCAAAACAATTACACAACCGGGCTCGGGGGTGAATGGGTAATCGGGTTTTGCTTCGAGTTTCAGGTTTGGACCAAATGGACCCGGGAGTTGACTTTTTTAATAATGACCTAAATTGAATCTTTTGCAATCATGGGTAGTTCCTAAGGCCTAATTTGAACTGTCTGGTTGGTAATTTGCTTGATTCTATTGGTTCGGAGGCTTGTTTGAAAGGAAAAGTTATCATTGATCTTTGAATTGATTCTTGGACCGAGGTAAGTGTCGTGGCTAACGTTGACTTGGGAGAATTAGGAACCCTCGGACTATGTGCTATGTGAATTTCATGTGAGCAGTGTAAGTGCAAGGTGACAAGTGCTTATACGCCGCCGAATACTTGTTTTCCCTGATTTTCCACTGTTTTAATTATCTCCTTCCATGTCTTAAATGTTAATGAACCTAAATGCTTTCCATGCTTATTTGTTACCTGTTAATCAATGTCCTCTCCTGTTAATGATGTTAGGTCTTTTCATAGTTTTATGGTTCCTTGCTATTTTCTTAAACTGACTTACTTGCACCTTGTAGTTGTCAATTACTAGACTGATCTCGCTGTGTAGCATTACTTATATAGACTCTTATGTTGTACAAGGTTTCCTTCCTGGTTCAGTTTGGTATTTATTCATCGTAAAGGTTTTCGTGGTTTGAATTGTTAATGACTGTGCACATTGTGTATTTGGTACTGATATGGTGGAATATGGGTGAATTTGTATTGTACGGTGGGATCGGGTTGCATGCCACAACAGGTGGAATAAGGGTTGATTGATATGGTGAAATAAGGGTGAATTGTGATACTGATATTTATATATGGTGGGATCGGATTGCGTGCCGCCGTAACAACCTATGTGTTTATATTTCCTTGAGTTGTGTTAGTTTTTGGTATTCTCATTCGAAATGCTAAGGAATGGTAATTCTGGATAATACTGGCTTATTTCTTGAGGTTATAGTTATTATTTTCAGTTGACTGTCTTATTTCGTTCTGTATTTCTATTTATGTCTTCATTATATATTGCGTACAGGTTGTAGTGTAGGTGACTCGCCTTAGCCTCGTCACTACTTCGTCGAGGTTAGGCTCAGCACTTACAGAGTACATGGGTCGGTTGCACTTATACTATACTCTGCACTTCTTGTGCAGATTTTAGAGTTGGTCCCAGCGGCGGATATTAGCGTGCTTAGATTGATCAGTGTAGCAGAGACTTGAGGTACAGCTGCTCAGCGCCCGCAGTTCCTGGAGCCCCCCTCCCTTTTATTTAGCTGTGTATTTTCATTCAGACAGCTTTGTATTTATTTCAGACCCTTGTATGTACTATGCTAGTAACTCGTGCACTTGTGACACCGGGTCCAGGGATTTTATTAGATGTTTGGCTATTTTAGCTTCTGCAAATTTAACTTTTGACTATTGCAGTTATTTTAGTTCTTTTCATTAATTAATTTCAAATTGTTAAAAATGGATAAATTGTTCTAACATTGGCTTGCCTAGCAAGTGAAATGTTCGGTGCCATCACGGTCGCGACGGTGGGAATTCTGGGTCGTGACAATGGTATGTTCGGACGGGGTCCCGATGGGCTCGGGGGAGTTTCGGATCATTTTCATATTTTTGTGCAGATCTGGTTTTGGTGTTTCACATCTACTGCTTTTGCGTGGTTTGGGTTGCTTCTACGAGATTGTGGCATGGTCAGGTATTTCGCTTCTGCGTGTGAAGGATAGCGGGTGCGGTGTTTGCATCTGTGGGATTGAGGCTGGAATTGAGTGTTCGCGGTCTCGCAGATGCGGTAGCAGTTGGGCATGTGCGGTTCTTGGTCTGATAAGTTGAAGTTGCAGACGCGAGATTTTTGCTCGCAAATGCGGGATTGTAGGTGTGTGTCTTGTCCGCAAATGCGGAAATCCCTAGGCAGATATATATCGAGATTTTTGTTCATTATATTACAACATGAGATTTGGATCTCGGTTTTGGGCAATTTTGGAGAGGATTTTCACCATATGAATTGGGGTAAGTATTTTCGACTCGGTGTTGATTATATTCAATGATTCCATCTTCGATTTTGGCAATTGATTTATGATTTTAAAAGATAAATTGGGGGAGGGTTGTTTTAACTTTTCCAAAATTTAATATTTGAGATTTGAACATCGATTCGGGGTCGGATTTGTGTAAAATTAGTATGGTTGGACTCGTATTCAAATGGGTTTTCGGAACCTGTGAGTTTTGTCGGGTTCCGAGGTGCGGGCCTGGGTTGACTTTTTGGTTGACTTTGAGTATTTGATTAAAGATTCGACCTTTATCGTTTCGGTTTGTTTTCTATGACATTATTTGATGATTTGAGTTACTTTTGGCTAATTTCGAGCCGTCCGGAGGTCGGTTCGCACGGGAGGAGTTTCTAAATTACTGTTTGGCTTACTCAGTATTTGATTTGGCTTGTTCGAGGTAAGTAACATATCTAAACTTGGATTTGAGGGTAATTATCCCCGGGAACCATGTTATATGAGATATATTGGGATGATGCACATGTTAGGTGACGGACGTGTGGGCGTGCACCGAAGTAATCATGATCTAAGTTGACTTTTATACTATTACCGGACTTGTTTTGCTATCATACCTTGTTATATCCATGTTTTCCCTGCTTGTTTGATTATATGAGTTGTGATTCATGTTAGAAATCATGTTTAGGCTATGTGCTTATTTCGTTGAGACCTAATAAGGCTATTTCTATTATTTTGAGCTATCTGACTTAACTGTAGTTATACACCCAATCATGATTCTTCATTTGCATATATATCATATATCAATCTCTGTTCATTATTCGTTGTTACATCAGACATTGTTGTTGTTTTCCATATGTGGTACTGTATGGGTTGAGTGATATGAGATTGTGAGCCCTTGAAACTTAAGAGGTTGATGACAGAGGTAGGCCTTAGATCTGTGTTGAGAGTGATATTTGGATCGGGTTGAACGCCGGAACAGGACAAATTAGCTTTATTGTTATTTGGATTGGGTTGTGCGCCGCAACAAAACATATTGGTTTTATTATTTGGATCGGGTTGCACGTTGCAATAGGCCATATTGGCTTTTGATTAGCGCTTGGGTAGGATCCGTCCCTCTGGAGTATGACGTGCCAGCAGTGGGCAGGCACAGTGGTATATACACGTGCTTTAGTGAGGAGATTTTGAACCAGGCACCCGTACTATGCTGAGTGATTGTGTGTGATGAAGTGGAGCATTTGAGCCAGACACCTTGAGTATGCTGAGAGTGAGTGTACTTGATGATATCATTGTGAAACTATTCACCTGACATGTAGATCTGACATGTAGGCATAGAGATGTATTTTTCTTATGTTAGACGATAATATGATATTTGATGACTTGACATGTATATTTGACATGTAGGCATAGAGATGTATTTTACCTCATGCTAAACGGTAATGTGACATTTGATGACTTGACATGTAGGTATATAGATGTATTTTCTTATGTTAACTGGTAAACAAAAAGTCTTATCTGATGTTGTGAATTAGAAAATACAGTTCTTTTTTATAAACTCATTTCTAAATGATTTTCGTGGTAAGATTTGCACCTTGACTGTTATACTTGAAAAGGATGTCTACTTTCCCGTAATTGTCAACGAGCTGAGCATAATATCTCTTGAGTTATTTACCTTTATTGTCCTCATAATTTTATACGAGTTGTTTTTGGCCATTGGTGTTGGGAACTGACCTTCGTTTGAGCTCGTCACTACTTTCAACGTAAGGTTAGATTTGTTAATTATTGAGTACATGGGGTCGGTTGTACTCATACTACACTTCTATACTTTACGTGCAGATCTTGGAGTTGATGTTGTTTTGCATGGAGGGAGATGGCATTGAAGATGTTCCATTGCCCTTGGTAGTTTTAGATTTGAGTTCTGTTTATGTATATTTCAATTAGATGTTATATTTTTGTTTCATACCAGCTTTGTAAATCTAAAGTCTTAGTAGCTCATGACTTGTTCTACCGATAATTGGGCTATTGTATAAAATTCAGTTATCTCACTTCTTGACTCTTATCACTGTTATTAGAATTGTGCCGGTTGTTATTTGGCTTGGGTTAGCTGCCATCACGACTAGGTGGATATTGGGTCGTGATAGTTTTAGCTTTTCATTTCGTATTTTAAGACTTTGAATAACATAATTTGATGATTTATGACTTGCATACGTGGTCCGTTTTGATTTCCGGAGATATTAAAGGTAATTTTTTCAAAGAAAATTTGATTTTAAAACGTAAGAATTATTGAAGTTGAACATGGTCAACATTATTAGTAAACGATCGGTGTTTGAACAATTTCGGTAGGTTCATATAATGATTTTGACTTGTACGCATATTTGGTTGGGATCCCGGGTGATCCGAGGCCACTTCGATGCTTATTATGGAAAGTTGGAAAACTGAGTTTACGAACATTGAAATCTTTGAATTTTGAAGCATGATTCTTGATTGTAGATGTTATTTTGATGTTTTGAGCTTGCGAGCGAGTTCGTATGAGGTTTATATACTTGTGTGGATGTTAGGGGTGGGGCCCGAGGGGCCCAGGTGAGTTTTGGGGTGGTTTTCAGGATTTTTGCACAAATTGCAGCAGCTGATCTGCTGATGGTGTGGTGTGCATCGCGAACGCGGAGCTTGTCTTGCGTTCTCAAAGGGTTATTTAGGATGGGAAGATTTTACTCTACGCTAACACGAAGGTGAGCTCGCGAACACGATGGCCTGAGGGGAATTGGCCTTCGCGAACGCGGCTGCCGATTTGCAAACGCGTAGGCTTGGGCACTTAGGGCTGGTGGATCTTTCTTCATCGCGAATGCGACAACAGTGTCGCGAACACGGAGGCCTGGGGGGCGATAGCCTTCGCGAACGCGAGAAGACGTTTCCAAACGCGATGATCAGTCGATCATTGGCCATCGCGAATGCGAAGAACACATGACGCCCTGGTATATAAAGGGCTGAAAATCGGGATATAGTCATTTTTCATCATTTTTGAGACCTATGTCATGATTTGATGAGATTTTTTGAGGATTTTTATCCCAACTTATAAGGTTAGCAATTTTTACTTATTTTTGATTTATTTTCAAGAATTTTCATAGATTTTCATTCCTAAATCTAGTGTAGAAATTGGAATTTTGAGGAAAAACTTATGAGGCTTAATTTTGAGAATTTGGCCGTCGATTTGAGGTCCAATATTGATTTAAATCACATATTTGGACTCGAGGAAAAATGGGATAACGAGAATTGGTCTTAATTTCGGATTTCAACCATGTAGGCCCGGGTTGACTTTTTGTATATTTTTTCAAATATGTACAAGATTGAACCTTTTTTATACTAGGATAGTTTTTAAATCTTGGACTTTTTTGACTTATTTGAGTATTAATTGACTAGATTCGAGTGTTTTCGAAACTTGTGCAAAAAGGAAAAGCGTTATTTGAGGGTCAATTTGTACCGGAAAGAGGTAAGTATCTTGGTTAACCTTGATATGAGGAAATAAGAATGTAAATGCACCTTATTGCTACATATTATATGTGTTGGGGGCGGCTTATATGCAAGATGGCAATGTATATGCGTTTTGCTATGGGTTAAGCATGCATGTAGAACTAGCTTTTTTACATCTTGTTGTTTTATGTATTATGTCTTTCATGTTTAATTAGATTGTGAAACTCTTTGGCTATTCTTATTCTGTTAATAGCGGTGTTAAGCTTATTGTGATATTGCGCAGTAAGACTATTGAAATGTTGATTTTGCTAGTGGTGCAAAAGTGATTTCCATATGGCGAGTTATGTTCAATCACTCATCACAATATTGTTTGTGATTCCCATCTTGCTTGGTACAACTTTATATATTTATGCTTGGTGAGGAAGAGTAAATTGCCATGAAGGATGTTTTCGTGCTTGTTAAAAAGAGTGGCTATGAACGAAGGGTGCTTTTCTTCATATTATTACTATTGCATGAAGGATGATACTGTTCTTGTGAGAAGAGTGAATATGCACGAAAGGGTGTTTCCGTGCTTGTGGGGATGAGAGTAAAAACATGAAGGATGATTCCGTGTCATTTGATTGATATCTCTTATTCCTTGCTTTTACTATACGAATTGAGAACTTGGCTATGTTGTTTCATGGTTGCTTTACCTAATTCTTGGACTTGAGTTATTGTGAAAGGCTTGTCGGGTGTTATTTTAAAATTATAGTCATTACATTCCTTAGTTGCTTCTTTCATTATCTCTAGTATTATTACTTCTTGCTATTACGCTTTTTATCTTTCTCGTTATTTTTTTCCCGTACTAGTGATTTTCCTTTATTTCCCTTATTGCTATATTTCTTGTTATTTTTTCTCGTTATATCACTGTATAGGTTTATATGTAGGTGTCTTATCTTAGCCTCGTCAACCTCGTCGGGGTTAGGCTTGACACTTACAGAGTATATTGGGTCGATTGCACTCATACTACAAGTTCTGCACTTCTTGTGTAGATTTTGGCACCGAACTTAGTGGTACTCAGAGGTCAGACTAGCTTGCTTGATTAAGGAGACTCGAGGTAGTGCTGCACTCTCGTCCACAAGCCTTGTTGTTACTGTTTATTCGTATCAAATAGTGTATTTATAATTTCAAACGTTGTATTTAATAATTTTGTAAAAGCTCATGTACTCAGTGATACCAGTTCTAGGAGGTTTTAGACGGTTTTTGGTTCTAGTCTTGTTATTCATTACTAAGCTTTATCCTTTATTATGATATCATGGTGTTTTATGCCTAGTTTTGATCCTTCATTTCCGTTAAGTTTGACTTGTCTAGCAAGTGGTGTTAGGCACCATCACGACCCTCTTAGTTGAAAATTTGGATCGTGGAAATATTGTGGTTAGCTCATCTACAACATCAAGGGTAAATATGTACATGCTTAACACAAAGCCTGGTACAAACCCATGGTAACGAGGAACTCATCCGTGTCTTCTACTATGATTCTCACACTTGTGACACCTTTTTCGTACATATCCTCTATGCTATTCATATATTTATTTGACATGAATTCTTTTCTAATAAGAATTTTAATATTTCAAAAAATCAAACTAGTCTATAAAGTAAATCTAATATTAAAATGTATGCATAACAATCCTGCATTTTCACTCATGCATGACCATAAACAATGTTCATATTATAGTTCATGTATAACAAGTCTATGAATTCACCAATTTAAAGAGTATTTGGAAGTTCAAAATAAAAATTAGTAATTGAAATCCATCAGTCGCTCTATTAAAAAAGGAATACTGCATCTGTTTTAATTAATATGATGGTGCTTGACTGAGTATAGAGCTTAAGAAAAAAAATTCTAAAAGTTATGGTCTAAAATAAAGCATATATATTTATGTGATTATAAATAGTCTCATTAAGAATAAAATAAGTATTTTATAGTACGAATAAAGTATTACATTTCCTTATAGGAAAACTGATCACGCCCAACTATGCCTTATAAAAAGGACTCTGCGGACGTTGCAAATATAACCCGAGTATTACGCCCAGGGTCGAATCCACAGAGAGTTAACCTATCAACCGCTATCTTCAGACCCACTAATTCTTCAGAACCAGCTTCCCAAATATTCAAATCTCAGTTGAGTGTTCTTTAACAACTAGCTTGCAAGTAACTAAATAGCTGTAAACTGAACTAATAAGGTTGTAAACAATTATGAGGAAAAACTAAGGCAATGATTTCCCCTATTGATGGAATCCCTTCTGTTTATGCTCATACAAATTTACCAACACATCTCTATCAATCATGAACACTAATCTTACCGCAAATCTCTCCCGAGTAATCACAGTAATTTACTATTGCACTCTCCCGAGATACACTAGCTTAATTTATTTAACATGATTCACTTTAGATTACACCCAAGGCTTCGTTATCCCTAATCCCACCTTTAAACCCGCAATTATAGATTCCTCTAATAATCTAGGAGTGGTGTTGTTCAACAATACCCTAAATATGCACTCTTTTCCAAGTTATGCACACTAAATAGGCACAGCTAATTGAGGATCTTGTCAATTAACTACAACAAACACGAAGTTGAACAAATAGAGATTAAACTAGCAATTTGTATTCACATAAACAAGAAGTTCATCACCCAATAGGTTCCATCAAAACCTTAGACAAGGAATTTAGCTACTCATGGCTATGGGAAAAGAAACTAAGATTGAATTCATCATAAAAATCAAAAGAAAAGAAGAAAGATGTTTAGAGTATTCTCTCACAATGGTTTTCCTTGCTAAGAAACCTTAAAAATCAATACATGCCTCTCTTGGGTGAAGTCTAATGTTTTAAATAGGGTATAGGTCTAAAAATTCCGTATTTGACACTTTGACCCCTGAACTTTCTGCGCCTGCCGCGGTTCTGCCGCGGTCGCGGTAGAACCGCGGCCAATCACCCTCGCGGAATCACTGAAGTTCTGCAGCTGCTTTCCACCGCGGTTCTGCCGCGGCCGCGGTAGAACCGCGGCCAAACCAGTTCTCTGAATTCTAAGGGCTGGCAGGGCGTGGCTTCATTGGGAATTTACACATTTGGCCTCTTTTCTCCAATTTTTGACTCCAAAACTGCTCCGTAGCCTTCCTTGTACACATACACTTGCAAATCATGAAAGCACTAATAAGAGCATTTTGTTATCACTTTTAGCATTAAAACTACACAAGAAGGTGATTATTTAAGGTGTGATTATAGTCAAATTTACCTATTATCAACACCCCACACTTAAACCTTTGCTCGTCCTCGAGCAAACTAAACCACACTTCTAGGCCTAACTGCTCAATGCATTGCCCCAATTTATGTCACACCTGCTATTATCAAAGATCGACCTAAGCGGTGCACAATCATATCTCAAATGCAGACTCTCATGCCAAGACACACTTGTGCTCACTCTAATTACTCCACAGAAGTGAAGACTCACTTTTTCTTCCTGAGTCACATGCCCTCACATAAACAAAATTTGAGAGAAGTTCCACACACACATAAAATTCAACAACAAGGAACCATATATAGAAAGAATTCACTCACTCTCAGCAAAGAGCATTCACATGCCACACAGACACACCATAATCTTGCCCCTAGTGTAATACTCTACTAATCGAGCCATTCAGTCAAAGATCAAGAGGTCTTTATAGGTTGTAATGTAGGCTAAGGGACGGGTAGGATATATTTGGATATAGTGACTAACCTCCCTAAGCACTTTTAATACACACTTCCTTTTGTTTCACCTTCATGTTCAACCCAATCATTATTCCACATTTTGTTTCACTTGTGACCCCCACTTTTCTTTAGGTACAACTGCCTTCTTCTTCTTCTCTTTTTTTTTTAGATTTATTTTACACTGCCAGTTCACCAATCAGAACCTTCATTCTTGATTCCCTTTTTTTTTTACTAACTCTCTCCCACCCCACACTTTGACTTTTTGTATGTTCTTTAGTGATTCAAGTGCTTCTAGGAGGTAAAGGTTCAAACAATTAGCTTATTCAAACACAGCGATTTAGATCATTATAGGGTTATCAAAGAGCAGGCTTCAGGCTCAAAGGGGTTAACTATGGTAATATGCACAAGTGGATTCTCAAGTATAGAGGGTTGCACAAAGAAATGCCTCAATCATCTCTAAAACCAAACGACTTCTATTTCGCTTTGCAAACACACATGGCAAGTTCTAGGTATCATATGCAAGCATAGGATGCAAGTAACAACTCACACACACTTAGCATGTAACTCATTCCGAATCAGTTCATCAACACAATTATACGAGTATTCAAGCAAGACAAGATGTGAAAAATTAAGGCATATATTATGAGTCCACAAACAAGCTTAGACATCGCACCCTCATATCATTTTTTTTTGTCAAGTGTGCACATTTGGGGTTATATTTTGACCTTCACCCATCTAATCCTAAAACTACAAAAGAAAAATCTACCTAACCCGGTTCAAGAAAAACCCTTGGAAAAGAACCGTGGTCAAAAGAAAAACCAAGGGGGAGGTACTACACTACCTAAAAGAAGAAAATAAAATAAAAAAAATTCTACATGGACTACTTCCCTCAAGAGTACTGTCCACCTAGTCCGTCATCAGGAAGAGTCCTCTACAAGTTTGTTTTTTTTTTTTTTATATCTGACTTTGACCCTCAAGAGACCCGTCAACAAGTGTCCGTCGTTGGGCCAAGTCATCTACTCCTAATATAACACACTCACATATATACAACACATCACTCTAATGCTACAGCACAACAACATCTATATACATTACAATACACAGTTAGAGCAAGTCTCCCACCCCACACTTAAAATCATGGCATGTCCCCATGTCATATCAAGAAAGTAAAGAGTAGAAGGGTTAGAAGACTTCCCTGAGACTCAATCCGAGTCGGAGATAGTGCTGGGGTCTACATGGCAAGCTCTCCCCAATGCACGTAACCAGGCCATAAACCGGTTCTCAGATCTAGCATGCCTCTGCGACATGGCGTCCATCCGCGTGTGTAGGCCATCCACCGAGGTGCGGAGATCCGCGACCTCTTCCTCCAAGGAGCGCAGCATAGGTCGGGAGGACTGTGAGCGTGATAGGCCTGCTCCAGAATGGGGGCGCCGAGAGGGCCCGGCACTGTCAACAGACCTCCTGGATGGTGCAAAAGGAACCGGATCATCCTCTTCATCATCTATCTCAATTGTGGTGCGTGTACCCCTGCCCACTCTGATGCTAGAAGCTTTGAATGCTGCTTTGGGAGGCAAATCTCCATCGGCAGGATTGGTGGGGGTGTTTCTCATCAAGCACAATGTGGTTACCAAGGAAGGGAAATAGAATCCCTTTGTCAGCAGCGGTCCCCGTAAGACCATTTCATCACCAATTATCCGGGCCGCATCAAAATCCTTCCCTGTCAGAAAGCACCAAGTCAATAGTGCCCGATTGAAGTTCACGTCCGTTGTATTGCTGGATGGCAGGAACCTGCTGCAGATAACAGTCAACCAACACTTGGCCAAGTGGGTGAAAGAGTTAGAGTTGAGGGTTATTTGGTCACGTAACCAAATGGGCTGCCCCCCTATGCAAAGTACATCCGTCATGACCTCCCATGTCACCCCTGGTCTGTCATGGTAATAGTCGACGTCACCGGTGAACGGAGGCAGCCGCAACACCCGGCGAATTGTTGGAACTTGAACATTGACCACCGTACCCCGAACAATTACCTCCCTACCCAAGTTCAATGGGCAGTTGGCGTAAAATTCTCGAACCAGCATCTTGTTAACTGGTGCAGGGTCGTTAAATAGGAATTCCATTTCCCGCCTCCGTATTTCTTCATACATCTCCACCTTTTCGGCTCGGAGGGCTACCCGATCAATCGGGATCTCATGGATAAAGGTCTTTGTAGCCTTGGCGTTGAAGTCGTCCTCCGCCAGTTCCGATTGGAATCTGGACTCATCATAAGCAGGTCGCTGGGATGTGCCTCCAGCTCGCCTTTGCCTTTTGGGAGCCATATGACCTGCAAATAATCAAACAAACCATCAACATATGCCCCAACTAGTGCCAATCAGATGGTTACTCAGACTTCGGCACCCGATGACACCAAATATTTCCCCTTAATTCAGTCATAACAACCTCCACAATAGCCCCATAATTTTCTTACCACTTCCGTATAATACACCCCACACTCACTCCTTTCAATGTTACACATGAGATACAACACCACCATATAACAAATACCACCATACCAACAATCAACTACACAACAACAACCATCAATTACAACATCCCAAACCTAGGCTGGGCTTAAAACACCGCAAAAATATACAACATAGTACCAAAATTTTCGGCCAACACATGACCCAATACCATACTACACCACAAAAATCTAGTTTAGGCCTCCAAATTACCAAAACAACTTCACAATTATTAATAATGAGACCATAATTGCACAACAATCTATAACATCAACTACAACAAGTACAACAATGGCAAACATAAAAGAAAGCAAAAAAAATTCAAAATTACTACACTAA
>NW_017671702.1:36108-134460 GCF_001879085.1 Nicotiana attenuata | reverse complement strand
GAACAGCATGGTGGGGACACATAACCAACATTCCTTTAAACCTGCCCCATGTCTCGTGTAGTGTCTCCATTGGTTTCTGTTTGAAACTCACAATCTCATCAATTTGTTGAGCAGTTTTGTTGGGCGGATGGAACTTGTTGTGAAATTGCTTGACCAACTCAGCCCAAGTTTCTATAGAGTTTATGGGGAGCGAGTTTAGCCAAATCTGAGCAGCTCCTGTCACCGAGAATGGAAACAATAATAGCTTGATTGCTTCCGGAGTTACGTTGGGTTGCCTTTGAGTTTTGCATATAGACAGGAAGTTCTTCAAGTGCTGCTGAGGATCTTCTGTTTGTGTCCCAGAAAAGAGTCCCTTGTTCTGCAACAAGTGTAGCATGTTATTTGTGATCTGGAACGATTCAGCTTGTATAGCGGGCACAACAATGGCAGTGGCCAGATTGTCAGATGTGGGTTATGCCCAGTCATATAGTGCACCCTTAGGCACGGGAGGTGCCAATTGCTCATTCCTGACGTTTACGTTGGGGTCGTTTATGTCGCCCACGTCAATTTCGAATTTGTGTGTTTGTTGGGGTTGTTGAAGTCTTTTGTTAGCACGATTCAATGCCCGGAATGTTTTCTCGGGGTCTGAAAGTCCTTCAAGTAGTTCTCCAGTCCTCGTAGAATTTCTAGGCATACACCTGTGCACCCAGATCAACAACCGTCAGATTTTCAATGAAAAAGTTGGTAGAGAGAAAACTGACTACAATAAGAATCTTTGTATTTCTGTCAATGGCAATTGATAATTCCGTTAACTCCCCGGCAACGGCACCAAAATTTGATCACGCCCAACTATGCCTTATAAAAAGGACTCTGCGGACGTTGCAAATATAACCCGAGTATTACGCCCAGGGTCGAATCCACAAAGAGTTAACCTATCAACCGCTATCTTCAGACCCACTAATTCTTCAGAACCAGCTTCCCAAATATTCAAATCTCAGTTGAGTGTTCTTTAACAACTAGCTTGCAAGTAACTAAATAGCTGTAAATTGAACTAATAAGGTTGTAAACAATTATGAGGAAAAACTAAGGCAACGATTTCCCCTATTGATGGAATCCCTTCTGTTTATGCTCATACAAATTTACCAACACATCTCTATCAATCATGAACGTTAATCTTACCGCAAATCTCTCCCGAGTAATCACAGTAATTTACTATTGCACTCTCCCGAGATACACTAGCTTAATTTATTTAACACGATTCACTTTAGATTACACCCAAGGCTTCGTTATCCCTAATCCCACCTTTAAACCCGCAATTATAGATTCCTCTAATAATCTAGGAGTGGTGTTGTTCAACAATACCCTAAATATGCACTCTTTTCCAAGTTATGCACACTAAATAGGCACAACTAATTGAGGATCCTGTCAATTAACTACAACAAACACGGAGTTGAACAAATAGAGATTAAACTAGCAATTTGTATTCACATAAACAAGAAGTTCATCACCCAATAGGTTCCATCAAAACCTTAGACAAGGAATTTAGCTACTCATGGCTATGGGAAAAGAAACTAAGATTGAATTCATCATAAAAATCAAAAGAAAAGAAGAAAGATGTTTAGAGTATTCTCTCACAATAGTTTTCCTTGTTAAGAAACCTTAAAAATCAATACATGCCTCTCTTGGGCAAAGTCTAATGTTTTAAATAGGGTTTATGTCTAAAAATTCCGTATTTGACACTTTGACCCCTGAACTTTCTGCGCCTGCCGCGGTTCTGCCGCGGTCGCGGTAGAACCGCGGCCAATCACCCTCGCGGAATCACTGAAGTTCTGCAGCTGCTTTCCACCGCGGTTCTGCCGCGACCGCGGCCAAACCAGTTCTCTGAATTCTAAGGGCTGGCAGGGCGTGGCTTCATTGGGAATTTACACATTTAGCCTCTTTTCTCCAATTTTTGACTCCAAAACTGCTCCGTAGCCTTCCTTGTACACATATCACCTGCAAATCATGAAAAGCACTAATAAGAGCATTTTGTTATCACTTTTAGCATTAAAACTACACAAGAAGGTGATTATTTAAGGTGTGATTATAGTCAAATTCACCTATTATCAAAAACTATCAAATCCTATTATTCTATTTTAATCCTTACATGAATTGTTGAGACCCACTCAATATAGAACTACATTTTTGTTTAGGCATACTTCGAAGTACAAGAGTTAAGTATTTAATTTTAGGTGTAAATTGGGATATACGGTAAAATTTCTTTACAACAGTCTCATTTGTTACGATATTTTGTAATACAAAAATATATTATTATAGAGAGGTCTTGCTGTAGATTCTTTAAATTATAATAGTAAAATTTATATATTTAAAGCTATATAAAAAGTATTATCAGTTAATATATTTAATAATTTGGCATGTCAAAAAATATTTCAAAAAAGGGTCAAAAAAGCTTTTCAAATAATAGACGTGCCAAACAGAATAATATGAAAGGATTTAAAACAATGTAATTTGATTTCCTAACTTCACTAAACTTAGCCGCATTGAATATTTACAACAAACCAATAGATATATATGTGTGTTGCATGACTTCAATCATTTAACCATGTTAAATATGTTAAATTAAATTATATGCATTCTCATCTAATTAAATTAATATAATTTGGCCTAAACACCTGTGTGTGGGAACTATTTACCACTTCCCTTCCTCGTTAGGTACTTCTCCTAGAAATCAAGTCACGTCGTTGGTTTTCTTACAAAGCATATATTCTATGAGAAATTGGATGTTTTGAATTGTGGGAATTGCGGATTTGGGGAAATGAAGCAAAGTCCGAAAGTCCGAAAGCAAAGTCACTTCGTTGGTTTTATGATGAATGCTACTTGAAAAGTCAAGTTTGGTGCTGATGTTAATTACTAAGGGGTCCTTTAGTTGGAAAGAAGTTATCCTATATCCAAGATTAGTCTCGGCATTAGTTATTCCACCTTCTACAATTGGATTTATTATGCTGCAGTTTTATAACATAAAATATTGCATAGATTTAGTCCCGTGATTAATTATTCCATATCCCTCCTACCAAACTAGCCCTAAGTTGGAGTAGAAGTGTTAATTGAGGTAAGGGTATAACTGTACTTTAATACTTGGAGTTAAGCCCACCTGTCTTATAAAGCCCATTTGCTCTTGAACTTTCACCTATCTTTAAGTTTTCCTTTTCACTCCATTCTTGTTAGATTAGGGCTAAGTTTTAGCCTAATCCTTTCTTTTGGGGTGAGCTGGGCTTTGAAAGCTATCCAAAAGGTAAATGTGATGTTTCCCTTTTTTCATGTTTGGTTCTATTAAAGTTTTTTGCACTGTTAAATTTCCTTTAAGTTCACATTTAGTTGAGAAGTAGGTTGCCATGTGAGGTGCTAGATAGAGTTACTTGGTACTCAGAGGCGAATCCATGATTTTAGCTATGTGGACTCAACATTTATTATTTTTGACGTTGAATCCATTATATTTTTAAAGTTATGTGTTCATATCTACTATTTATTGTTATTTTTGTAGATCTTTATCCATAAATTTATACTGCATATGGAAAGTACTGGGGTCAGATGAATCCGTTGGTTGAAGGCTGCATCCACCCCTGTCGGTACCTATGTTGGTGGAAGATAGTAGGTATCTTATGGAATAGCAGTAGGTATCTTATGGATTAGTTCAGGAGTGCATAAGTTGATTTGGACACAACCATTATATGAAAAAAATTAGGTTGCTTTGTGAGCTTAGCAAAAAAGCCTCATGAGTGGGAGGTGATGGAGAAGAAGTGTAGTGCCTTCAAAGGTCTATAGTTGCTAACATTTAGGTATGTATTTGTAATTTTGTATGCATATGTATTTGTATGGTTATGATATTGGTGAAGTACTAGAAGGAGAAGAAAGATAGAAGAAAGAGTAAAAGAATGAGAGAAGAATAAGGGAGGTTTCCTTAGTGTTCTCTACTTCCGGCCAAGAGAGGTTGCTTTGAGCGCTTTGTATCCAATCAAGAGGTTGATAGTTCGAGTCACTAAGGTAGGAAGGGAAGAAAGTGCAAAAACTTGTTGACTTAAGAAGAGGATTTGGATTTTGTAGGGCGTTGTTTACCAAAATGGGAACAAAAAAAGAAGGTAGAGGTAAATTTAAGCATTGGTCGCGTAAGGTGTTATTTAAGTATGTTGCAAATAAAGTATATGAAGGTCTTATTTATATGTCACTCTTTCCTTTTTAGTCTGTTTTAAAGGAGTGACATTTTTGTATATTTGAAAGTTCTTTAACTTCAAACTTTTCATCTTACTCCTAATGACATGCTGTTATAGCATAGAAATGTCATAACATATTTAAGACCACAACTTATAAGGGTACTTTTGATATGTGCCAAAAATATTTCTTTCATAAACTATTTGCTTAGTCAAACAATGCTATACAAAATAAAAAGGAGGAGGTATGATTATCTCTAATAGGAGTAATAGATTATTCTTCAGCAAGGTAAAGACAAATAACATAATAAATAGAAGATAATGATAAAGTTTTCTTTGTGATTTACATCAGATATATCGTCGGCCATAATTTGCCGTTTGGATTTTATGACTAGATATTTACTTCCTCGCAGCTAGTTTTTGCTTATCTCGCTAATGTTGGATGGACTTTGTGAAAGTAAATAAAGTTAGTGTTAATGCTTGTTGAATTGCTGGCTGGCAGCAGTGGCACAGCTAAAGGTAAGGAGTGGGTTCAATTGAATCCCCTTCATTCGTAAATTACAGTGTGCAAGTAGGGGAGAAACACTTTTTTTTTTGTATATATATAAATGGTTGAATGCCTCATCATTAAGGAGATTTCTAGGTATATTATTACTGCTTTTTTATTTTTTTTATTTTTAAATCTCCTTGTCAGGAATTTTGGCTCCACGGCTCCTCCATTGGCTGGCATAACTGGTTATTGTTGTTTTTTCGTGCTTTAATTCCTTATAATGCTCATTATAAGTTGACATAATAGTCTTCATTTCATGAATGACAAACATAAAGCTGTATGAAATTCTTGATGTACAAATTGTAACTTCCATGTTGTCTCTCTGTACCCTACTAAAAAGTAAACAAGTTGGGGTTTTGTATGCATGACTTAAATTTCTGCATTCAGGTGAGTTAAGAGGCATGGAGCCGGAAATACACAGACTAGTCCCTTGGTCTAGTATACTTAGGTTTTAACTTACAGGAATTACTGAACAAGAATAGTATATGCAGGTGCATAGAATTTTGTGTAACATGCAAAGAATTTTGTGTAACATGCTCTTTTGAATTTGAATCCCCATACTCCTTTATCTGTTTTTGTCTCTGACTGTTTCTGATAGTTTTGTTCACTATACCCTGGTCTTTATCTTATACTAGGTTAGGCCTTCTTGCTTTAAAATCCGTATACCTGACTTTTATTTGGGGAATATGCTTATTCTTATATATTTAATTCCTCTTCAACCCTTAAGGCGAGTTCGTTAAACATTATTGACCTGTTCAGTAATGATCCTGTAGGGGTGGATGTGAAGGCAAGTCTCTGAAAGTACTGGACATAGTGGACCCACTATATTGGATAAAGAGCACTCTCCAATTGATGCCTGAAGCCTATACTCTATGTCGCCAATATGTCCAGCACCTCTTTGCCGCCAGTTTTGGAAAGCTGGGAACTACGATGACGGGCTTTTTTCCAAGTCTTCCCCTAAAAGTATTATTCTTTCAATACTCGATCTCTGTCTTTGTCCAAATACACATGCTTTGGTGACTTTAAGGATTCTGTTCATGATGAGTTAGACAGTGATTGCCCATGCTTTAAACTATTTGAAGTGGTACCTTCACCTATTATCTTCCTTTTTCCTTCCAGTTAAAACATGTATGTGAGGCTTCATGTCAACTCACCAGCAGATTCCTGGTCACGTATACGCTTATATCTCCATCTACTGTTATCTGACTTGTGGTCTCTTTTGGCAGATGGGGCCAGTTTCCTGCGTATACACCCCAAGTTCCTTCACTCGAATGCCACTTCACATAAGTGGGCATTTGGGGGTATGTGTTCTTGTCAGTGCCTCAGCTTACAAGGGTTGAATAATTGCTGACTTCACTTGCTTTCCTTGTGTTCTGTTTTGTAGCCATAGCTGAACTGGTTGACAACGCTGTTGATGAGGTAAATTGCTGCTCAAGTTTCTAAGCTTTTCTATGTTCTATTTCGTTTTTGGTCAGGAAATGATAGAAGTTGCTTCCTATTTTCTGCTGCGCTGGGGAAAATTGCTAACATATTTGGTATATGGTGGCTACACTTGTTGTTCTCTTCATGCTCTTCACTACTTAACCCCATTTTTGTCTAGAATTCCTAATTATGATGTCTTTGACCTATTTTTTAAATTGGAAAACCTCTGAAGTAAGTGACGGAGGGAAACATCTATATTTAAACTATATTGTCACTCCATTTGTCCTGAGTTAAAAGTTTGTTGATCTAGAGAAAATGGACATTGGGCCTAATTGAACCCCAAAAGTTAGCTCATGATGTGAAGATTATCCAACAGATATTAGGAGATAATAGCCTATTCTCTCAACTGATGTGGGACAATCTAACAGTCCAACCGCACGCCCATGTCTAGACTTTTGGAGCGTGGACAGTATAATATGGGGTCCCAACATTGGGTGAACTAAGAATAGAGACGAGTCTAGCTCTGATACCATGTAAAAAAAGATGAATCTATAGTCTAACTCAACTCCAAAAGCTAGCTCATAAATTGAGAAACTACGCAAAATTGTATAAAGCGACAACAATCCATTCGCTTAACCATGTGGGACATTCTAAGAATTGACATGAGTGGAAATGTAAGCTTTCAAAAATGTGGATTGATTTGAAGTCATCTCTTTGTCGCTTAAAACGATAAATCGATATGAAGCAAGGGGTTACTGCTTCAGAGAAGTGTGCACTTCAAATAATGACGCACAAAGCAATCGGTACTTTAAATCTCAACAGTGAAGAGTTGTACCAATATTGGTATTATTATTACTCCCTCTGTTCCAATTTATGTGAACATATTCCTTTTTGGTCCGTTCCAAAAAGAATGACCCTTTTCTAAATTTGGTAACAATTTATCTTAAACTTACAATTCTACCCTTAATGAGAAGCTTTTATAACCACAAAAATACTCTGGGCCTCTTTTTGACTTGTTTAGGACCACAAATTCCAAAAGTCTTCATTTTTTCTTAAACTCCGTGCCCAGTCAAACAGGTTCACATAAATTGGAACGGAGGGAGTAGTTTGATAAGGAATACTGTTATTATATATTTAATGCTGAATTAGTGACTTTAGTTACAATTTGGATATTATAGTGGTAAACTCTATGTTGGGTATTTCCAATTTTCCGTATATTATGCGCCTCACATTTCGTTTCAAGCCCTATGGTTTTTTGCGCTTTTTGCTTTAAGAAACACTAGTCTTGTGTAATCCTTATTGCATGAGCTTGTTTTGGAGGTTGAGTTAGACCAAGATGTATTTTCTTAACCAAAGCTGTTAGATAGTTATGTGTAAATAATCCCAGTCCCCATATGTAATAGGAGTAGAGTATGTCCTAGTCCCATATGTAGTAGGAGTAGAATATGTCCTAGTCCTATATGTAGTAGGAGTAGAATATGTATTATATATAGGGCTCATTGTATTATTGTTAATAAATAATAAATAGATTTTTCTCCCGTGCATTCTCACATGGTATCAGAGCTTCAGTGAGAAAATTATTGTTTTGCGTCATTCTAGTGACATCCGGGAAGAAAGATCTCATTGCCGTGCAATTTTCCGGCAACTTCGTCTTATTCCCAGGGTTCATCACTGCTAAGTGGTATTGTGCATATATCAGTACCACCATCAGATCTGAATCCCTTGTGCGACCAAACCCCAGAAATTTCAGTCCCATCGGAACAGAAAAGTCAATCACTGTGCGTCTTTCCGGTTGACAAATCAAGATTGATTTGCGTTATCTCCTCATCAGATATAATCTCGCCCGGCAACAGATGCTGATTCAATAGAAGACGGTCTTGGAAAGAACCTTTCATTCGATATTTCTGATTCAACTCCTTTTTCTTCTTATTGTGGAAATGGAGGGAAGGCAAAGGTCCGTAGGAGGACAACTATCAGTATTAGCTGACTGGTGACAAGGATCATATAGTTTGAGAGCTGGAGATCGTCCGCCATGGTTAATGCTGTCTTTCCATAGATCAACGACATTAGGAGGGATTTAACAATTTTTCTATTAAGCTGGGGACATATAACATTCATAATCACGCGAGGATCCTCGAAAGTTATAATTTCCTCAATCAAGGACTTTTGAATCCCCGATACAAAGAAGAGGACTATACCGACAATCAAGGCGATAGAGAGGGCACTCAGTCGTCAGTCTAGTGACTCTACCGCCTAGCAAGCAACTGAACTCGCTAATTAGAGGTAACTGTTGTGCGAAAACCAACACTACCATCTTTTTCGGAAAAGTCAGGCAACAAAATCCCAGTCAATCACTCTGGCAGAAAGTTCCTCACGCGCTGCCAGAACTAGGGTCCCGGCGAGCTACAGTAACTTTCCCGGCGGGTGTGAGCCATTCCGGCCACTTTTTGACAAAACTTCTTTAGGACAACTTACTTGTCCAGTGATTCCGATCCTACCCCATATAAATTACATCAAATTCTGACAACTTTTATTTTTTACGGCGTGAACAGTAATTTTTAGAAAAAGTTTATGTTTTCTGGTGGTGCTTTAAAACCCATTTTGTAGTTTGGAATTCGGCTTAGTCTCACTATTTTAAGATTTTTCCGGCGACCTTTCAGCCAACTCTTGTTTATCAGCAACCACCTGGTTCTGTTGCTCAGGAGGAGTCTAGTGGTCTTGTATGTCGAATGATCAGTTTGCAAATATTTTCACCAAGTCCCTCACTGGTCCTCGTATTAGTTACATATGTAACAAGCTCGGTACATATGATTTGTATGCACCGGCTTGAGAGGGAGTGTTAGATAGTTATGTGTAAATAGTCCTAGTCCCATATGTAGTAGGAATATAGTATGTCCTAGTCCCATATGTAGTAGGAGTAGAATATGTCCTAGTCCTGTATGTAGTAGAAGTAAAATATGTATTATATATAGGGCTCATTGTATCATTGTTAATAAATAGATTTTTCCCCGTGCATTCTCACAAAAGCAATTAGTAGGAAACTTCCCTTATTTGATATAAGCTAAACTCCTATACGAAAACTCTATAATATGTTGTTCACCTCTCAATTCAGTAAGAGGTTTCTCTTTTTTATCTTTTCACATATAGATGACAATCTCAGGGCATATAATCAATCATGTATGTGATAAAGCTGTTACTCATCCATCTCATGCAGTTGAGTGTGCTTACTTTTCTCTTTTTGCATTCCATGTTTCATTTGTTTGGCAGATACAAAATGGGGCCACCTTCGTCATTGTAGATAAACTATTAAACCCGAAGGATGGAAGTTCAGCTTTATTAATTCAAGGTATCCATTTCTTTCTGGGTTTTTTTGTTCTTCTGATATTGAAGTTTGTTGTTCTTCTGGTTGTACAACTGTTAATATGAGACTGACAGTTTCTATTATTCTACTAGATAATGGTGGTGGAATGGACCCCGAAGCCATGCGTTGCTGTCTGAGTTTTGGATTTTCCGATAAGAAGTCCGAAGCAGCCATTGGACAGTGTATGGAGATTAAGTATTCGTTTTTCCTTTCCCGTTCTCTCGTTTTTTATTTAAGTAATGTATCTCCTTTCAGACGGAAATGGTTTCAAGACAAGTTCGATGAGACTCGGGGCTGACGTTATTGTATTCAGCCGCTGTATGAAGAACAGGTTTGATACCAGTGGATTATAATTGCACGTGCTGTTTACCATTTTCCTTCTTTCATCCTGGGAGAATTTTACACTATGTAGCAGTCAAAATGGGGTCCTTTATGTTTTGCGGTAGGTCTAAAAGCCCCTTAAATACACCCTGAGCGGTTTTGGTCCTTTAAGTTAGCCAAAAGTAAGCATTTTTGGTCTCTGTCAAATATTTAACAAACTCTAATTGTCAGATTTAACGAATTTGTGAAAAAAAAAATTGAACAGAAACTCAAAATTGGGGGTGCAATTGCTGCTATTTTAAAAAAAATCTATTTCTGGTGTCTTGTGCATTTTTTGGTGTTGCAGTTTCTGGGATTTGACGGGATTTTCTTGATGTTTCCGGCTGAAAAATTGTTTCTTTCCACTATTCTCCTTAAATCTAACTTGCAGAATTTTTTAAATATTTGGCAGCGACCGAAATTGCTCATTTTTAGTGAACTCAAAGGACCAAAACCACTCAGGAGTACAATAATGGACTATTTTAAACTTATCCCAAACATAAAGCTTCCGACCTATATACCTTGAAGCAGTTGAACGTAGGGGTTACTCTTTAGCTTTCAGATACTTGTTTGTTTGGTTGGATCTGTTGCTGATTTAAGCAGTGTTATTAATAGTCATCTTTTCGTTGCTTAAAGCAGTTGAACTTAGGGGGTACTATTTAGCTTTCAACTATTTGTTTGTTTGGTTGGATCTGTTGCTGATTTAAGCAGTGTTATTAAAAGCCATCTTTTCGTTGCTTAAGGTGATGAAGCAATGCGAAGTGAGGGGTTATCACTTCATGGGTGAACCCGTGCGCCTCAGAGAAGTGTGCACTTCAAATAAGGATGTGCAACGTGATCCCAACGAGGAGCGATCCATTCTTTAAATCTCAAGTTTAAGGGGTTGGCTTAATATCTGAGTTGTATATTGGATGCTTAAATTATCAATCTTTATTGCAATTTGATTATTTAAGTTCTAAAAACAACTATGCTTGATATTTTTTTATTTTGTAAATTATGCGTTTCACTTTGACAAAGCATGTGCGTCAGTTCTTGCTTTTCACTCATGCCCGATGAGCATCGTCACCTTTTTGCGCTTTTTCACTTTTAAATACATTTAATTTAAGAATTTCAGGACCAACTCTTTTACCAAATTAACTTGAAGACCAAATTGGACCTGGTCATAAGTTTTAGGAATTAAAGGTATTGTTTCTCACTTTAGGTTTACATGACACTGTCTTTTGAGGGGAATATTTAATAAGGCCTCATTCTGCCTTAAAGTTCTTCCTCCATCAATTAGAATTTGTCATATGGAATAGTGCCCGATTATTGTTTCTTCTATTCTTCCTTCCTACCCTGACACAATATTTCCGTTTGTTAGAACTATCTTAGGTAACTGTTCTTGTATTCCAAGTTAAATGTTCTTTTTGACTTGGTTACTTTATGATGTTCTTGTTCCACTTAGGATGCTTCAAGGTAAGAATTAAAAAATGTATCTTGTTTAATTAATGTTAAATGGGAATATTATATGGGCCACCTGCTAGTTGTAAAAAAGACAATTACCTTCTTTTGTGTCTGCAATTTATGGAGTAGAAGAGGGGAAGAGTTTAGGATAATTCAACATCGGAAAGAAATGTCCTTATTAAGCAGGATGAATGTTCACTTTGGGATGGATCTCTTCTTGGGACCAGTAGCATGTAAAAAGCAGAGAGGATCTCTCTTTCTTCTTTTCTCTTGAAGGGCTAGGGGATACTACCCTACTCTACTCTAGGCTGTTTCACCTCTGCAACTCCAATGTCTTGTTTTCTTTTCTATTTCCTGAATGGTCAGTTTAAAGAAGATACTATAAATAATGTTGAGTTGTCCCACATCGGAGGGATTTAGGGTCCTTGGTCTCCTTATATGGCTTGGACAATCCTCACCTCATAAGCTAGCTTTTGGGGTTGAGTTAGGCCCAATGCCCATTCTTATCATGGTATCAGAGCCAGGCCCATCCCAATTATTGTTACGGATGCTGGGCCCCCATTTATGTTGTCCACGCTCCAGAGGCCTGGGCGTGAGGGGGGGTGTTGAGTTGTCCCACATCAGAGGGATTTGAGGTCCTTGGTCTCCTTATATGGCTTGGGCAATCCTCACCTCACAAGCTGGCTTTTGGGGTTGAGTTAGGCCCAATGTCCATTCTTATCAAATAATTATTCTTATGGTGAATGAAAGAAGCATTTTTCTTTTGGTTCTGGCAACTTCCTTACTGTAGTTGGTCATTAATCCTTTGATCTCTCTACACTTCTATTCTGAGCAGGCAATGGACACAAAGCATCGGTCTTCTCTCCTATACATTTTTGACAGGGGAAGGCCTTGACAGAATAGTGGTTCCTATGGTGAGCCTTTTCATTTGCCTCTCTAAGCATTTACTGTAATATACAAGCAGTTGTATTGGTTACGGTGTTTTAAAAGGCGTTTTTGGGGTGGGTCCCGGGGCGAATCCTGTGTCGGGACATAGTAAAAACACAGCAGGGCGATCCTGGGGGCAAAAGTATCGCGAGGCATAAGCCCCATTGTTCTGGGCATACGCTGAGGCGTTGGGTAAGTTTTTGTTTTGGGGCGTAACCCTAGGATGCCTCTCAGATTAGAATTAAAATTGCTAAACTAGTCCTTAATCTAATATCAAAAAGCACAAAGTCAGCTTGTTATTAAATTCTAAAAAGTTAAAAAAGTTTATAGTCAAGAAATTTCTTAGCCCCAATTTTTATTCTTTCTCTTCGTCATCTACCGGGTAAAGGAGAAAATGATCAATTTGCAATGACAAAGCAAACACGAATCATCCTCCATCACTTGCTCTGGTTGCTTCTGATTGTAGATTCCTTCTTTGCTTGTCTTTCTTTTGAAGTTCTTATGCTCTTTCAAGGTAGTATATACATTTCTACTCTCTATATTTCCGAAGTCTGATTAGTCTTTTCAGATGAAGCAATCCTGATTAGTTCTTAGTCAATTGTTGATTCTATTTAGTGTTTTAAGATGAAGCAGTTCTATACACATTTCCACTTGTTTTATATTTTATTGAAATTTCTTTAATTTCTATGTAATATTTACCTTCTTTTAATTATAATTTCCGTTATATCTGTTTGTAAAATGTTACAAATAAACAGATATTATTTCCTGGCCAGCAAATAAAAAAGTTTAGAAGGAACTTATAAAAAGAGTTAGAAAAGGCTAGTTTACCGCTTATAATTACTTTACCTTTATTTTAGTTCCCAAAACTTGTTAAATATCAAATCATAATTGTCACAAATAATGAAAAGAGATTATTGTATTTATAAATGAGAACTTGTACTTATAATTTTGTAAAACTACACTAGGTGACGAATTTTTATGTAGTACAAATATGACGATGTTTAGAAAATTTTGAAAGAAGCGAAGATTAACTGAAATAACTAGGTTTAAACAGGTAATTCATTTGCTTCCTACTTTAATTCTATTTCATGTATTATTTTATTTACATGCAATTTGCATTTTCAAGATAAAACAATTTGTTTACATGCAACTAAAATCCAAGAATACTGTTTGGGCTTTGGAGTTTTGCAGCTTTCTTATATTAATTGCTAGAAAGAAGTGATGAAATGTTAAAGAGGGTGATGGAATTGGTGTTGATGGGGGTCAATAGGAAGCTTTTCCTTTTTAACTTTATCTATATTTTTATCTTTATTTTATTGATTTTTTAATTTGATGTTTCCTATTATATACTGATGTAAAAACTTTAACTGTAAACTTAAAACTTGTTGAAAGTGTATATGACATGGTTATTTGTAAGCTTTTATTGGTCTAACTATAAATTTCCAGCCAGAAGTTATAAATGTTTTTATACTTTCCATTTGTTTATCAATTTGTTATTTCATGTTAATACTAATTCCCCTTCATATTCTCTTGCATTGAGTCTCAGACGTATCTCCTTTGCTCTCAGTTTTATTTATGTCTTTGTTTATGCATTTAAAATAAGAGTCTGAACAACTACATTGACTAATATTAGAACCAAATGGGATGAAATCAGAATTTGTTATGGGTAATTTGAGCCTTGATGAAAATTGAGGTGGAAAATGATTTTAGAATGTTGGAAGTTGAAGAAATTTTAGTGGCTAGTCAATTGCCAGCCAATATAGTATAGGGAGAGAAATTGTTATTTATCATAGTTCAAGAGGCAAATGATTCTAACCATCTGACACTTCCTCTCTTGTCCTTAATTCTTTTAATATTTAAATTTTTTTGTTCATATGACACAGGTTGAATATGAGTTCATTTCAACAACTGGCAAATGGAATTCAATCCGCCCTGAACAGCATTTTGTGAATAACCTCTCATTGTTGTTGCAGTGGTCTCCATTTTCAACGGAGGAAGCCCTTCTTAAGCAAGTGAGTTTAAAACTGCATCAATTTGTCTCTTCTTAATTAAATAAAAAATTACGCATAATGGCACCCAAGGGTGTGGCCTAGTGGTCAATGAAGTGGGTGAGAAGTAGAACCATGAGGTCTAAGGTTCAAATCCCATCGGAGGCAAAAAACACTAGGTGTTTCTTCCCATCTATCCAAGTCTTGGCGGATAGAGTTACCTGGTACCTGTTGTTGGTGGGAGGTGGCAGGTATACCATGGAATTAGTCGAGGTGCGCGCAAGCTGGCCTGGACACCACGATTATAAAAGAAAAAAAACATTATGTATAATATATCCTGACAAGGTTAATAGTCAATGTTATTATCCTGGAAAGGGCCAACTTTTCTTTTTGAATGCTAAAGGGAAATTTGGAAGCGTGGAGTTTGACATGTAAGAGAGAGCTCAAGCGCGAGGGGTCGGTGGGCTGGAATGTGAGGCCATGCGAGTAGCAGAACATCTAATGCATAAATTAGACATCCCTTAATTAGTACTTCCTCCGTTTCAATTTATGTGAACCCATTTGACTAGGCACGGAGTTTAAGAAAAAAGAGAAGACTTTTGAACTTGTGGTATAAAATGTATATTGTGTGGCTATAAATCATTGCATAAAGGTAAATTGTTTCCAAATATGGAGAGAGGTCATTCTTTTTGGCATGGACTAAAAAGGAGATAGGTTCACATAAATTGAAACGGAGGGAATATAATAAAAGATTTTGAGAAGATGATGCCGTTTCTCATGGCATATGAAAGAATTAAAAGTCAAAGAGTGGGAGGTAAACCCAAATGAAACTGCTTTTGCTTTTTGTAGTGTTGAAGTTTCTGCCATCTAAACACATGCTTTCTTGTTATTGATGAAAAGTTGTGTTGTGGAATCTTCTACATTTGCTGCTTCAAAATTCAGGATGCCCTGGTGGTTGGATGCTCAGAATCTTCAGTCTTTTTAAGCTCTTCACATCTGAAAGTTACCTAGGGCTAGTTACTTAACTATTCTATCAGTGGACTATTCTTCATCTCTAAGCACCTCATCAGAATGAACTTTTTAACTACTTACCTGAACCATTGACCAGATGTCTTAGATTAAATAAGCTGTTTTGCTTTTTTTTTTTCTTTTCTTTTTCTCTTGAGGTGTTGGAGGGTTTGATTTTGTTACCATGTTAAAGTTTCCTGGACAGCTGGACCTGTCTTTATTAGATAAAACATAGTGTGTATTATGTCCTGACGAGGTTACTAGATACTGTTATCATTCTAGAAAAAGGAAATTTTCTGTCTGAATGCTAATGGAGAATATATAAGGTTGGAGTTTGACATGTGAGCAAAAGAGCTCAAGTTAAAATGAGGAAGGGTGTTTGGGACCGCAAGGGCATGTGAGCAGAGAATCTCTGATGAATAACTGAGAGATCCTTTAAATTTTGTGGCAAAAGTCATCCTTAATTGCCAGATGCATTATCTCTATTTGATTCTTCTTCCTGTGTTCCAACTGTTGATATACCTTATCTATAACCAACTATTCTTTTCCCACAACAGTTGGATGACATTGGTGATCATGGGAGTAGGATCATAATCTACAATTTGTGGCTAAATAATGAAGGCAAAATGGAGCTTGACTTTCAGTCAGATCCTGAGGTTTGATTTCTTTATCTGATTTAATTTTCCCATCAATCTCTTGCACTGTTATTTACCATAATATGACTACTTCTACTACAATAATTGCAGGATATTCGTATCTCTTGTGATGCAGAAAGTGGTAAAAGTTGCTCCAGCACGTCAGTAAGTGACCTGCATCTTGCCAACACTCTTCAGTATTCACTCCGAGTAAGTTCTTTAATGAACAAGATGCACTTGAAGTTTCTTCATTCAAGGAGATCCCTGATTTCTAACTATGTTGTATTCTTCTTCTAAACAGGCATATCTATCTATCCTGTATTTGAAAATCCCTGAAAACTTTTGCATATGGTTGCGCGGACGCATAGTAGAGTATCATAACATTGCTAGAGATCTCAAGTATCCAGAATTTATCGTGTACAAACCTCAAAATGGTGGATGCAAAGAGGTTTCCACTAGTTTCTCTCTTTCTCAGACGTACTGTAAAGCATATCATTGATAACATTGATCAGAGTCTGCTCTTCTCCTCTATTTTATTTGTCAGAATAGTATATCAGTATAAGCCCATTTCTTCTTTTTGATCTGTGTTTGCTCAAAAGTTATCATATACCTTATGAGTATAAAACAATATAAATAAATCACGGGAAAATCATAGCAAACCGTAATAATCCGTTGGACCAAATGAAGGAAACGAAAATAAGTACTCAGAGTTAGGAGGAGAAACATTAAGAATCTTTATTGATAATGTCGATTTGGCCTGCCTCTCCATGAAGAGGTTCAGAGCCTTACAATGGTGTTTTTCTCTCTCACAATATGGGTATTATTGTGTTTTTTTTTCTCTCTCCCGGATAGTGACCGAGAAGCAGCCCCCCTTCTAGGGTTTCCTCTCTTGGTATTTATAGCTGTGAGCTTCGTGAGCTGGCAATAAGTGGCCGTGACCACGTTGGGATTTCGCCTTCATGATGACGGACGGGCCGTGGCCTTGTTGATCGAATCAGATAAGGGTTGGATACCGTTAATTCTGATTGGTCATACCACTAATCAATCATGAATTAGCTTAAGACGGGATTACCTTCGTTAATTATCGTGGGGTCGGATTCTGACCCATACAGTTAGTCCCTCCGCTTATTGAGGTCGTGCCTTGGCCGAGCTCGATGAGTGGATTTTATCGACTGTAGTTTGAGAAACTCGGATAGGGAGGTCGACTATCGCTTTGGTCGAGGCCGAATTCTCTTTGGCGATGGCCCTTAGCCTTGTAGAGTGTCAGTGTTTTGTTATTGTGCTATCAAGTCGTCGTTCGATCAAGGTCGAACTCTCCTCCTTGGCGAGGGCGCTTCACCCTTTAACTTAATTCGAGTAAGGTCGAGCTTTGTGGTGCTCTGATCCTTACGTTTGTTTGGGAGCGTAACCGTCGACCATGGTGGACGGGTCATATGTTGTGCAGCCGAAGGGAGTAGGGGTACACTGGATACGTGTTTGGCGACGTCCATCGTTCTGAAGGCGCACGGAATATCCTCTCGGCGTTCATGGGTTGTTGCAACCGTTTCGCAGGTGAGACGCCGGTTGGCGACTGAAGAGCCGCTTCATGGAGCCTGTCATAACGATGCGTGTTTCTGCAGAACCGAATCGGTTTGCGGTTGGTCATGTAGTTAATGAAGGCTATTGGGGCTTGTGAAAGCCACTTGTGTTGCTTATAAATAAGGGCTGACCCATACATTTTTATATTCTCATTGTTTGCCAGAGAGAGATTCTGAAGAAGCTTTTCTTCCTGCTAATTCACCTTCATCTTTGTTCTTCGATTTATATAACTTTCGTCTTCGTCCCTCAAACTTTGTTTCATTCTCATTATTGACTCAACAATGGCAGGCAGTTCTTCCCAAAACGTTCTTCCGACGGATCTTCCGGTTAACTCTCTGGTGACTGAAGGGCCATCTCTGGCAATGGGCGGTGCAGAACTGGTGGAGACTGATGAAGTTCCATCGGTTGACGAGATAGTATCTCTGCCCGGGGGCCTGCCGACTGATTTCACTGCCGATGGCGGGGAGGATCAGGTGGATGAAGCCCCATTAATGGGGGAGATTGGGATGGCCCAATTACGGAAACAGGGGGTCATCCCCAGCTATGCTGACGTCGTTCTTGCTAGAAGCGAGGAGAGGGTCCACACCGACCGCAGGGGATACTGCGTTTTTTACGCCTATCCCTTCAAGTTGGGGTTTAAGCTCCCGCTCCCAATGCTGGTGGTTGATTTCTGTCGTTATTACGGGGTGTGCCCGGGTCAGCTTGCTCCTTCTCTTTACAAATTGCTAGCAATGTTTATCAAATATGCAGAACTGGCCGGTAGGGAGGTCACGCTGCAGCATGTGCTTAGTCTCTACGCTCCCCAGAGAGTTCGCGGTACCATGATTCAAGCGTGCCCTCGTGGGTCGAGGGGCCTGACTGCAAAACTGGATGACGAGGTCGACCCTCGCCCTTTTGAGCACTTCTTCTACATCAGGACTGAACATTTAGTGGCGTGCTCTACTGGGTTCCCAGAGGCTTGGAATCATGCACGTAAGTTCTTTAATCGTCGAATCCCCTTTTTTTCCCCTCCTTACGTCTTGTGCTCGTAAGCGTTAACTCGTGTCAATTTTGTAGCCGAAAAATCGCCGTCGGCTCCGTTGGTTGGGATTCGCGGGTGGGTCGAGGCCGTGCTCCCCCATACGGTGGGGATACGCACATGGGTGTCTTTCTGGGAGAAGCATGGCCGTAGGCCTGCGACAGGTAAAAAATTGATTTCTTCTTCTGTTCCGCTTTGTTTCAACTCTATTCATCAACTTTGTTTTTCTGTGATCAAGGAGGGCACGCCGCGTCAGGGCCCCTCAGTTGGCCTTCCGTAGGCCGGGTGCAATTGCTCGACTTACTGCGGCGCCGGTGTCGCGCCCAATACCGTGGGCGGCATCAGTTGAATCTTCAGCGGTTCCTTCTCCAGCACGGGCCGCACTTCGGGACAAGGGGCCATCGGGGGTTGTGCGCCCTAGAGCGGATTCGCCATCAGATGGGGAGGAGGAGAGGCCATTGATAAGGCGTAGGGTCGTGTTCACGCCGGCTCCTCCTGCGGTAATTAATTTGGACTCCCCCCCGGCGGATGCGGAGCGGAGTGTGGCTGCGACGCCTGAACCTGAGAGTGGACACGCAATGGGGGTTGCCCCGGTTGGCTTATGCCATGATGATGCCGTCGCTTCGGCGATTCAATTGTTGGTTCCAGTCGCTGAGACGGGAGGTAGTTCCTCAGTGGCTGCTAATGTTGGTGAGGCAAGCGCTCCTTCGGTGGCTACAGCGGGTGGTTCTACCTCGCTGGTGGCCGAAGGAGGAAGGGATGCTATAGAAGATGAGTACGAGTTCGAATCCGACTTGGACCCTGACGACGTCTGTATGTTCCGGGAAGGCTTCACCAATTCAGTGGTGCGCACAGAGGGGCGATCTTGCTTCATCGAGGTTCCCACGGAGTTGAACTTATTGCTCCAAGGGGAAAGCTTGGTGCCGCAGTTCGAGCTGCTATGCTCGGAGGCCGAGAATGCGTCGTTGAGGGGCGTTACGGATATCGGACTGATGAATGAAGTGGCCGTGATGGGCTTGAGGGTATGTACTATTACGTCGGTTCGCTTCTTCTTTGCCTTAGTTTCTTTTTTATCTTAATCGTTGTCTTTGCTTTGCAGTCTTATTTGTTGGAGGTGGAGAGTATCCGTCGAGCCAAAGTCCGCTCGGGGATATTTTTGCGGGCGCTGGAGAAGTATCGCCGCTACCGAGATCAGTGCCGAGAGTTGCGCGTGCCCTTGAGGAATGATCCCTGTAGCCGGGCCTTGGTCGAGGAACTGGCGAGGCGGGAGCTTCAGATGCAGCAAACACTTGGCAGAACGAGTGCTCTCGAGGAGCAGCTCCGCCGGAAGGATGAGGAGCTCGAGGCGGTAAAGAGGGCCGCAGCTGAGTGTGAGCGCCAGGGCCAGGCTAAGGCGGCGGAGGCCGTTGCGGCATGGGGCGGGAAAGTGACTGCGTTGGAGGGTGAAGTCGCGGTATTGAAGCTTCAGGTGAGGGATGCCTCGTCGAGGGCAGGGGCGTTGACGGAAGCTATCCGCGTGCCACGAGTCCCAACGGGCGTTGGAGAGGGCTACTGCGGCCTTTAGAGAAGCGAGTCTCGAGGAGCGGATCGGTGCCTTTGAGCAGGACGCCCAAGTCATGGCGGACCGGATCACAGCCTTAGAAGAAGAGAATTAGCGCCTACGGGACCAAGCCGCTTCTTCTAGCCAGGCTCGCGAACTTTGGGTCTTTGCCGAGGCCCAACGTGATGTATATAAGAATTTGTGGGAGGCCGGCATCGTGACCGAAGCTGCTTTCGAGGGAGCGCGTCAAAAGGCTCGTGAGGCCCGTACCGACTGTGGTTTTGACGCGGAGACGCCAGAGGCTGACGCTGGTGTAGATGGTGGCGCGAATGGCGCCGAGTAAAAAGATGTTATGCATTTTTTCTTGTCTTGTTCGCCGTTTGGCGTTTAGGTGTTTCTTGTTTTTTTTTTCTTTTTTTCTTTCCTTGTATTGATCGGCCTTGGCCGGTTGTAAGCGGGGATGACCCGCAATTAATTTCGTGGATAAATGAGATCTCTGTTCCGTTATTTGCCTTGTATCTGTTTTGTACCTCCTCTTTTTCCCCCTTAGATTTTTCTTTGCATGCACTCAAGGGGTGATTTGCCTTCGAGTTCGACTCTGGTAGGCATGTTAGTTTTTAATTGTTGACGACTCTTCTTCTTCGACTCGGGGTGAGCGAGTCGGAGCCGTTGCTTGGCGATAGCGGCACTTAGCCTTAGTCCCAGTTCGGGCACGGTCGAACTGTCAGCCGTGATGACAGAAACGCGGCCTTGTAGTTTGGCGATAGCGGCACTTAGCCTTAGTCCCAGTTCGGGCGCGGTCGAACTGTCGGCCGTGATGACAGAAACGAGGCCTTGTAGTTTGACCGGGGCCGAACTTTACGTGTCCCAATCTTAGTTTGAGTTGGGAGTACTTACTTGAAGGGCGAGGGTGCCTAACCTGCGCCTCGATTCGTTGGAGGTTGGGTTTCGCTGAGTTCAATGATGAAGGCGCTTGGTCCGAGTCCTGGTTCAACTGTGGTTGAACTTGTTAGATTTGAGGACGAAGGCGTCTAGCCTTATGGTTCAAGTGAGGTCGAACTTGTTGGATTTGATGGCGAAGGCGCGTGGCCTGAGTCTTGGTTCGACCGTAGCTAAACTTACTGGCGAAGGCGCATGGGCTTGATTTTATGGCGAAGACGCGTAGCCTGAGTCTTGGTTCAACTGTACTTGAACTTCTTGGCGAAGACGCATAGCCTGAGTCATGGTTCGACTGTATTTGAACTTTTTGGCGAAGGCGCATAGGCTTGATTTAATGGCGAAGGCGCATAGCCTGAGTCCCAGTTCAACTGTTGTTGAACTTAGTCGATTTTGATGGCGAAGGCTCATGGCCTGAGTCCTAGTTCAACTGTTGTTGAACTTTGTCAATTTTGATGACGAAGGCGCATAGCCTGAGTCATGGTTCAACCGTATTTGAACTTATTGGCGAAGGCGCTTAGTTGATTTTGATGGCGAAGGCTCATGGCCTGAGTCCCAGTTCAACTGTTGTTGAACTTAGTCGATTTTGATGGCGAAGGCTCATGGCCTGAGTCCTAGTTCAACTGTTGTTGAACTTTGTCAATTTTGATGACGAAGGCGCATAGCCTGAGTCATGGTTCAACCGTATTTGAACTTATTGGCGAAGGCGCATAGCCTTGATTTAATGGCGAATGCATCTAGCCTGAGTCCCAGTTCAACTGTTGTTGAACTTTGTCAATTTTGATGGCGAAGGCGTATAGCCTGAATCATGGTTCAACTGTATTTGAACTTCTTGGCGAAGGCGCATAGCCTTGATTTAATGGCGAAGGCGCATAGCCTGAGTCCCAGTTCACCTGTTGTTGAACTTTGTCAATTTTGATGGCGAAGGCGGGTAGCCTGAGTCCCAGTTCAACTGTTGTCGAACTGTCAATTTTGATGGCGAAGGCTCATGGCCTGAGTCCCAGTTCACCTGTTGTCGAACTTTGTCAATTTTGATGGCGAAGGCGCGTAGCCTGAGTCATGGTTCAACCGTATTTGAACTTATTGGCGAAGGCGCATAGCCTTGACTTTTGATGGCGAAGGCGCATAGCCTGAGTTCCAGTTCAACTGTTGTTGAACTTTATCAATTTTGATGGCGAAGGCGCATAGCCTGAGTCCCAGTTCAACTGTTGTTGTCAATTTTGATGGCGAAGGCGCATAGCCTGGTCTTAGTTGTGGGTATTGAGTGCCGAAGCTCGGTTTTGATCCGAGACCTTGAGCAGCTTATGTGTTGTCTTCCCAATCGGAGTATATAGGCTGTCTTGAGGAGACTCTTGGCTCGAGATATCTCCGTGCCGGTTTCTGGCCGGAGCTCGTATCAGGGATGCGGTAGATGCCTTACAGAGATTCTCCCTTAGGAGGGGCTTCTTCTTCTTTTTTGCACTATCCAAGATCAGAGAGAGAGGACTTGGATCTTGATTCGAGATCTTCGAGTTCCCCTTGTCCGACATGCCGCTTTGGCTTGTTTGAGCTGGGTTGCTTTTGTTTTCCTTTTCTGGCGTTTCTTCCTTTTTGGTCCAGGGAAGAACTACGTGGTTTTGCTAAGAAATCCCCACAGACGGCGCCAAATCGTTTGCTCAAAAGTTATCACATACCTTATGAGTATAAAACAATATAAATAAATCACGGAAAAATCATAGTAAACCGTAATAATCCGTTGGACCAAATGAAGGAAACGAAAATAAGTACTCAGAGTTAGGAGGAGAAACATTAAGATTCTTTATTGATAATGTATTTGGCCTGCCTCTCCATGAAGAGGTTCAGAGCCTTACAATGGTATTTTTCTCTCTCACAATATGGGTATCATTGTGTTTTTTTTTCTCTCTCCCGGATAGTGACCGAGAAGCAGCCCCCCTTCTAGGGTTTCCTCTCTTGGTATTTACAGCTGTGAGCTTCGTGAGCTGGCAATAAGTGGCTGTGACCACGTTGGGATTTCGCCTTCATGATGACGGACGGGCCGTGGCCTTGTTGATCGAATCAGATAAGGGTTGGATACCGTTAATTCTGAGTGGTCATACCACTAATCAATCATGAATTAGCTTAAGACGGGATTACCTTCGTTAATTGTCGTGGGGTCGGATTCTGACCCATACAGTTCTTCGTTAATTATCGTGGGGCCCATACAATCTGCTTATGATTAATAAGAGACCGATTATTAAGCATAATATATGGACACACTCGCACATTCTATAATTTCTGGAAAAAAATGTAAAAATCTGTGTAAAGGGGGTACTTTGAGTTAAAACATTAATAAAACTTTTCCCTTCATATAAAGGATAAAAAGGGTAAGTTGAGTCAAACTTACTAAATGGAGGATGTAGTAATAAGGTATTAGAAATGGTATTTTTAGAGAGCTGCATAGTGCAGTTTTTTGCTATAAAGCTTCAGATTTTTCTAATAACACTCAGCAGCTTCCCCCTTCTTCCTCTTTAAGATTCCTAACTGTTATTTTTCTTTATTCTTTGCAGGGTTCCGTCATTACTTCCATTGGCTTCCTAAAGGAAGCTCCACTGGTGAATATTCATGGTTTCAATGTCTACCACAGGAATCGTTTGATACTGGTGAGTTGCTCTATCCAATGTTTTGATTTTGTAAATGGTACTTTGACTCATCTAGCACCTTCAGAAATTTCCCCACTTCTCCAGAAGCCACTTCGCGCTTTTAAAAGACACATAGCTTTTGAGGTATACTCTAGGACCTAATAATGACTGAAATTGATATGCATAAAACGATAAAATAGTAAATATTCCACCTGTCTTACTACAAAATTGTTTTGCATAGTGATAAACCAGATATCCATACCTTCAGAGTCTATTAGGACCCAAATAATTTGATGAAAAAGAAAAAGAAAAAAAGGAAGAGAAGGAAAATGGATGAGATGAGATAGTTTCGTAATTTGAACCTAATTGATATGGAGGATAGAGGGAAAAGGATTTCTAATGGGAAACTGTTCGCTGTGGGTCTGAAACAATGTTTCAGTATTAGTTCCATTACGCTTTTAGTTATGTATTCCTCCATATACCTTAGCTTCCCTTAAACATACCTTTTGTAAGCCTTCTCAATTTTTCCTTCCATCTCTTTTCTCCTCCGTTTCTGAAGTCTTATCTTTATGAACTGATGCTAAATTTATATTCTGCATTTAACCTGGTCTTCGGGCAAATATACACTTTTTTGCACTGTGTTTATATCCTTTTGCTTAATTATCTTCTGCAATAACAGATTTTACTGTAAATGATATCTAGAGCCTATGTCTTGTCTTAAAAAATTTCCATTCGTTTCTTTGCAGCCATTTTGGAATGTGGCAGGCTCTTCTACCGCTAGAAGCAGAGGGGTTGTAGGTAAGGAGCCCATGAAGCATTTCTTCTCTACTTGTGGTGCTTTATTCTTTTGGTCCACTACTAGCTGGAGAAGGCTCTAACTAATTTTCCTGCCTTTTTAGGTGTTCTAGAAGCAAACTTTATTCAGCCAACTCATAATAAACAGGACTTCGAGAAAACACCCCTCTTTCAAAAGCTCGAGAACCGATTAAAGGAGATGACATGGGAGTACTGGTAGGCTATTACTTGAAGAACTCTACGCCTACAAACTGCTATTTAGCACTGAGTTGTAGCGCTCCTATTCCTGGGCAACTAGTTTATCTAACTTCTCCACATGGATTGTACACCAATAAACTGCTGTTTAGAAAATGAGCTGAATCCCAACTGTCTTGGACGGCCATTTTACATTCTATGCATGTATTTCTGTCTTAAGCAAGGAAATGAGAACTGTCTATTTAGCTTCCCAAATTGATTGCTATTGTTTATCATTCTGGATGCCCTTTTTGCTTGTTCTTTGTGTGATTCTTCTTAATTGAATGTTTATTTGTTGATTGATTGATTTTATGTATTTATGATATGATTTTGACAGGGATTATCACTGTGGACTAATTGGTTATCATGCAACTAAAAGGCTTCATAAACCTTCTCAGGTTTCATCAGAATCTAGACAGAAACATGGTACGTATCACCCCATTCCGTTGAGCAAAATGTCCTCTGCTGTTACTGGTGCCAAAGTTTTCTGTACTGGGAAACCTTCCTTCCCAAATAACACACAAGATGTTGATGCACCAAAAACAAATAGTCTGTTGTCATTATGTGCTTATTTCGGTGGGGTTTGGATGATTCCTCATTTCAAGGAGGATTTTGTAGCAATTTGTGAAACGAACAGAAGTAGGTGGAATCATCAAAGAATGTGATATGATAGTCTGTACCTGGATATGTCTTCTTGTCAGTAACTTGCCACTGGAGTTGAATCTCTTAACTTGCAAACATCGTATCAAACAAAAGCACAGCTAACACGTGATACAGTTTGAAAATATTGTTTATTGTGCCCTAATCTTCTCTAATTTTTAGTGCTCCTGGCACATAATAGATATACCAAATACATCCACAATAGGAAGATCTGCAAGTTGAAATTAATGGTGTCTAACTTCTGAATGATGGCTTAAAAACAGTAGTATTGTAATATATCCCATCAGACATTATTTAGTATTTGATCAAATTAGGAGGACACGGAGATATAGAAGAATGTATCATAATTCATATTAGATGTATTGTTTGGGAACTTGTTGCTGGCTCCCGTCTTGCATGTGTTTGCAGATTGCATTTTCATATACTTTTATCCACTGGACATACTGTATTAATGCATAAATTTCTCTTTGATCCCTCGAGGTTGTTCAACTTTCATTTCACCTCTATTTGCTTTAAGAATAGGTCTTACACTTGGCCTTTAATAACCGATGAGTTTGCGCTATACATTCCCATACTACCCGTAAGCACCTTTTGTCATTAGTACCTCTCATACAATCTTTTGTGATTTACAGCAACCACGAAAAGGAAAGACCATGATCATTCAATAGAACCTGAAATTCTCAAACGAAAGGCGGGATTAAAGGTCAATCTAACTGGTCCCGAGTCCATTCAAAATCTGGTTTGTGTCTACGAACTTTCCTCCACTTATTTTGACTTCAATAATTGACTGTGAAACTTAGCATTATTTGTTTCCATTTTGTCCATGCATATGAGGTCATTCTCTGCTTTTGTTTTAATCTCTTCTTTATGTTTAACTGAACATAGCCTGCCACCACTACCACAAGTCACTTGGAAGATCAAGAGATTGTCCTCCTCCTTAAAGAGAACAAAAGGCTCTACGCACGGTAAGTTCAAAATGAGTCACTTGACTTTTTTTTTTAATCCTAATTATTCCCACCATGACGGTATTTGCTTGGACGCTGAGTTTAAGGAAGAATGAAAAACTTTTGACACAACATAAATAACATACTAAAACTACCTTAGGATCATGTGATCTTCTACTTGTTATTTCATCCCTAGAAGAGCATGTCATTAAGAGAAAATGAGAATTTTAAAATAAAAGAGTTAACAAATATAAAAAGGTGTCAATATTTTTGGAACAGAACAAAAAGGAACAATGTTAGATAAATAGAATGGAAGTAGTATGATAAATTCCAAATTCCAATTGCACCCGTACTTTTGGGGAAGTACAATTCAGAAATATAAATATACTTAGCTCATGATTGCCAGCACTTTGCCTTATTCCTTGTAAACGTTATGTTCATGATAACCAGCAGTTTTGCATTCTCCCTTCTCGTAAACATCGTGGAGTTGTTACTTGTAACATACTAGTCTTTTCAGATGCTCAATTTTCTAAAGTTCCCTTTCATGTGCTTTTTCTGTCCTTCAGATGCTCTGAATATGAGAAGATGGATGAGGAACTTAATGCTAAGGTAATCCTAATAGAGTTTGCTTTAGCTGTTGTGTCTTGATGTTCCAGTTGAACGGTGGCATCTAGTTTCAAGTTTTTGCTCTAGTATATTATGAAAGATCTTGAGAACCATGTATTGTTTATGCAACCTATGTAGGTAACTTTGCTAAGGAAGGAACTGAAGGAAGCCCAGCGCGAATATGGTCGGTTGCTAATTGAATCAGGATCCCTGGATTACCCCAAGATGGAAAGTACTGTTACTCTATAGATAATACTTGTTATAGTGCTCGTATGTATATATTTTTGTAAACTTTAAGAAATCCCGTGCTCAGCTTCTATTTGCTTGTAAGAAAGGGAGCTAACTTGCTATAGTGCTTGTATGTACATATTTTCTGTAAACTATATATTTTTCTTCTGTCTGTGACCTTCAAATCTGCACATTTGCTTGTCCCTTCCATATAGGGGCGGATACAGGTGGAAGGGAGTGGGATTCACGTGCACTCGTACTCCCCTTCCTAAATTATTATAGTAATGCTATCTCTTTAAAACTACATAAAATATATGTGCACTCAAGATCAAAAAATTCTATGGTATAATGATTACTGCGTGCACCTCTACTCGTAAGGCCAGGAGTTCAAATCCCATGTTAATCTTGTTGCCCTTTCCTTTCTTTTTCTAGAATTAGATCCACCTATGAGAGATGGGCATATGTGGTGTCTCCTCTTGCGTTTTAATTAAGTGCTTTTTTATCTCTTTTTTCTTTTGGTTTATTCTTGCAAAATTTCCAAGTCTCAAACATTGAAATCCCTCTCCTACTTTTGTCAACAAAAAAGACAAATGTTTGAGTCTAAACTAGTGTAGGTGGAGAATTATGATTCTGTTATACAAGAACAAGGGGATATTCAAAGCATCAAATATAGGAGCATCAAGCTGCTAAGTTACACTATGCAAGTCTGGAAGAGAGTGGTGGAGATGAGGGTTAAGAGGGGTGTGTCGATTGTCGAGAATCAGTTTAGATTCATGTTGGGGCAATGAACTAGTTAAGCCATTCATATTGTAAATAGATTGGTGGAACAATATAGGGAAAGAAAGAGGGTCTTACATATGGTGTTCATTTACGTGGAAAAAGCATACGACAAAGTTTCAAGGGCGATTTCATGGAGACGTTTGGAGGACATAGGGGTACACATACATTAAGGCGATCAAGGACATGTATAATGGAGCCAAGACCCGCGTAACATAGTGGGAGGGGACTCGGGACATTTTCCTGTCAAGATGGGATTGCACTAGGGATCAACTCTTAGCCTGTTTTTATTCATCTTGGTGATGGATGTATTGACGCGACACGTCTAAGGTGAGGTGCCATGATGTCTTTATTTGCAGATGACATAGTACTGATTGTCGAGATGTGATGTGGAGTTAACGCGAGGCTAGGAGTTTGGAGACAGTCTCTAGAGTCTAAAAGTTTCAAGTTGGCCAGGATTAAAATAGAATACTTGGAGTGCAAGTTTAGCGACGTGACTCACGAGGTAGATGTGGAGTGAGGCTTGACACACAAGTCATCCCCAAAAGAGCAAGCTTCAAGTATCTTGGTTCTATCATCCAAGATAATGTGGAGATTAACGAGGATGTCACTCATCGTATCGGAGAGGGGTTGGATGAAATGGAGGCTTGCATATGGTATCTTGTGTGATAAGAATCTGCCACCAAGCATTAAAGGTAAGTTCTACAATATCGTTATTAGATCGACGATATTGTATGGGCAGAGTGTTAGGCAACCAAGTACCCTGTATTCAGAAGAAAAAGTAGACATAATGAGTACTACTACTAGACTAGCAGTAGTAAAAAGGATAAATAAATCTCACATTTTAAGGAGAGTTCTCGTAAATATCATTTGGTTGACTTTATAATGTTAAAAATTCTTTACTCGCTCTATTTCTTTCCACCAAAATTTAAATAGCAAGCAAATTCGTCTTTCATCCGACTTGCTTGTTGAGGTAAAGATATTAGATATCAGTTGAACCTATGAAGATGAGCAATCAATACATGAAATTTTTTATACATATTTTAATTTTATGAGGTACAAACAAGTAATAAAGTGTATCTAACCTAATACTTCTTTATATAAGATATTCCTGGTGTATATTCATCTCCACCTTTCAAATGTCGTCTCCACATAATTACTAAGGGTCGCTATTGTCTTCTTCAAAATTTTTATAAAATTTTTATGTGGTGCCCAGTTTTGTGCCACCGATTGAATCTGTACTTACTTTTTAAACAATGTTTAATGGGTACCCAATTTTTTAATAACATCTTATACATACAATTTTCTCTTCTTCTTCACTGTTGTTTCTTCTTCTTTGTGTTTAGGGTTTCTTCTTCTTCTTCTTAATTGCAAAATGAGTTTGTCAAGTTTGTTGTTATTTTAGCAATTTGTTGTTATATGATTTGTTCTTTATGATATTTGAAAGTTACGTGTCAAACTTGAGCTCATTTGGAGTATATTTGGGTGTTGAATCGTGTGTTGGATTGTTGAAATTCGAAGAACAAATTTATGTTTCAGAATTCAGATTTTGAATATGATTTTGGATCTGAAGTTGTCTGAAGTTGTATTGAAAAATTGAACTACTTAAGATTTCAGATTTTGCATTTGAAGCTGTCTGAAGTTGTACTGAAAAATTGAACTACTTAAGATTCGAATTTCTGAAGTTGCAATTGAAAGATAGATGAACTTGAATATGAAGTTGTCTGAAGTTGTACTGAAAAATCGAACTACTTAAGATTTGAATTTCTGAAGTTGCAATTGAAAGATAGAAGAACTTCAGATTTGATTTGGAAGTTGCACTGAAGTGAGGGGTTCGGGTGCGCTTCTTCTTCCTGCCGGTTCAGGAGCTTAGGCCCAAGCAGTTTGTAACTACTTCAGATTCGAGCGGGTACACTTTGCAAAGTTTTGTGCAATGCGGGTATAAATCCAATGGTGGCCCCAAAAAAGGGTATATATACAAATGCCCCAAAAATTTTAGAAACCAAATATAATAGCAATGATCATATCTCAATCTATTCAATTCTTCACGAAAACTCAATTTACAAAAGGACCATGCGCCCAAAAAATACACAAATTTTGAGCATGGAGTTGAAGAGTGAGAGTTAAACTGAACATATTATAGTAACTCAAAGGATCACTGTACAAACCATAATATATACTGGTTCATATGATAGATCTATAATTTTAGAATAACTAAAATTCAATTTGGAAGAAGACTTGTAAGAATAACGAGAGCATTAAATCCTTGAACAGCTACTTCCGCAAATTCGAACAATCTTTAATTTTCACTCAATTACGGTTCATACATCCAACAATAGAGAGATTAATCACTGAAGTACAATCTACATAAATTAAATATTACTCTACAAAAAGGTAAGTGAAAAGTGAAAACCACTTGAATCCTCTTTTTTATCAAGCCCCAAATAGATATCCACTAAAAATTAATAAAATTCATGATCAACATTGAACACCATTTTCAAACATTAGATAACACCAATAGTCCAATACATATGTCAACAATTAATTTATTTCCTGGAGTATATTGTCATACATTATGTGGATATCAAGGCATCCTATTTTACTGAAATGCTTAGGGGGTTAGATTACAACCTAATTCGGCGAATTATGTTTCAAATCAAAATAAACTTTAAATAAGGACACCTAAGAGGGTGATACTTAATCTTCTAGAGATTTTTAACAAGTACAGGTGCCGGAGGCAATATAGTTGTTAGTAAATTATGTTTAATTTAATATACCAGTTAAACCACAAAAGAAATTCAAGTGAAATATTTATGAGTGGTTTATATTTTCATTCTTAATATACTAAAACCACATAGTCTGGTACTTCATTTTATTTCCCAAGCGCAGTCCTTTCCCATTGAGATAACCATTTTGAAAATTCTATTAATCTTTCCTCCATTATTTGGTCTATTGGATCGTTGACAAGAAAGTGAAAGGATGGGAAGAGAATAAAATGAATTGTCAAATTTTGAAATCGAAAATAATGAACCAAGAAATTCTCAGTTGTTCGCTCAAAAGGAAAGTACAGGTATGTTCTATTACGACCTTGATTGCTACTCTCAATAACCACTAGTAACCCAGAAAAAATTGATTAGCAAATCCTTGTTGTATCAAGCATGCAAGTAAAGAAAGAAATAAATGTTAAGTGGTGAAAATCATAATGTTGTAACTAATAATTTGATGGTTGGAGAGCAGCTTGTAGGGATTTGGAATGGTGGCACTTTGAGCAACTTAGAAACAACAGATCATGAAGCGTTGTTGATGGGTTTATAGTACCTTAGCTTCATGTTTTGATAATCTAACAAACTTACTGTCAAGGAACCAGATAAGGAACCTGATACACTTGGTACACAACTCAATCAACGGACTCAAGCTAATGTGAGTTGCTATGACTTCAGAAGATAAAGAATCAACACAGGGACCTGATCCCTTTGGGTTCCTCTAACAACAGTACGAAGTCAACTCTCTACAGCTGGAAAGTGGCTGCCTGCACTGAACATGCAAACAGTGCAGCACAATGCAACAGTCACTTCTCATTTGGAAGGACCTTGTACCAACCAAGTGATTATATCATTTAAGTGATGTCATCCAAGTTGTATTAACAATAAACATTACAACAAAACATCACTTGAACACTTGAGAATTCATTCAAGCATTCTAAGCATTTGACAATCAACCATTCAATTCTCAAGTGCATCAAGAACAAAGTACAACACCACTACGGACCAGTTCCTACAACAAGTCTCTTGTATGTCCTTAGTTGAGTTGTATCTTTGTAATTATTCTTTATTGTAATTCCTTTCTTATCTAGAAACTTTAATTAGGAACCCTTTGTAAACCATAAACCTTTAGTGTTTGTGTCATGACTAGAGTTAGTCATGAGTTGAAGTCTTTGTAATAGGTGTATTGCAAAGCGGCTTGTAATAGGTGCATTACAAGTTAGGGAGGGATTAAGAGTTTAATTCCTAGGTTGCATAGGTTGTAATCTAATCATTGCTCACAGTGAAGTTGAAATCCTACTAGTGTAGGTCGTGATTTTTTAATCCCCTTGAGCATGGATTTTCCCACGTAAAAGTTCCTTGTTCCATTTACTTACTGTTGCATTAGCCTTATTTGTGGAAACCTGTATAAGACCTGGTCTCTATATAGTTTGGTGGACTCATATATTCTATCAATTGGTATCAGCGCGGGTTCTTTCTATCAGGTTAATACCTAGAAAGAATCCTCATGGCTGCTCCACCAAACTTCGGAGAGGGTCAGTCTACCTACAAACAACCCAGGTTCAATGGCCAATATTATGGGTGGTGGAAGACAAGGATGCATGACTTTATCATGGCTGAAGATTCCGAGCTGTGGGATGTTATATATGATGGTCCTTATGTCCCTTAAAAAACAATCGGAGATCCTGCTGTGACAGTGCCTAAGACGAGGAAAAAATACAATGATGCTAACTGAAGGCTGTGGAGAAAAATTTTCGTGCCAAGAAAATTTTGGTGTGTGGTATAGGTCCTGATGAATATAATAGGATTTCAGCTTGCCAATCTGCCAAAGAGATATGGGAAGCTTTACAAACAACACAAGGAACTACTCAAGTAAAGCAATCTAAGATTGACATGCTCACCACTGAGTATGAGCTCTTCAGAATGAAGGACGATGAATCCATTCAAGACATGCACACTCGATTCACTTTAATCATAAATGAGCTACACTCACTTGGTGAAATTATTCCTAGGAACAAGCTCGTGAGGAAAATTCTCAGTGTTTTGCCCAATTCCTGGGAGAATAAAGTGAATGCCATTACGGAAGCAAAGGATTTGCAGGCGCTGACTATAGATAAGCTGGTTGGGAATCCGAAAACCTATGAAATGAAGAAAAAGAAGGACAGTGAAAGAAGCGAACCAAAGAAGGAAAAGAACCTGGTACTCAAGTTAGAAAGCAATGACTCAAGTGGCGAGGATAGTGACATGGCTTACTTAACCAGAAGGTTTCAGAAAATGGTTCGAAGGAATGGAGGTATACCAAAGAGGGGCAGTTCTAGCAAGCCAAAGAATTATGACCTCTATCATAAGTGTGGACAGCCAGGGCATTTCATCAAAGATTTCCCTCTCCTGAAGCAAGAACGCTTCAAACACAACTCTAGCAAAGCAGCCAAGAGGAACCCGGTTCCTGATAAACTCTTCAAAAGAAAGAACGTCACTGATAATGTTGTGAAGCAAGCTCTTGCAGCATGGGGAAATTCTTCCAGCGAGTTTGAAGAAGAAGATGATGTAGGTGACAACTCAATGATGGCAGTTGAAAGTGAATCAAATGAGTATGACTCAATATTTGCTTTGATGGCTCAATCAGATGATGATGAAGACGATGACAATGATAAGGTAAATTTTTGGGATTCAGAGATATTTGAAGCCCTACTCTCCTAAAAAACTCATGTCATTAGCTAATGTGTTAATTGATGCTTACCATAGTCTTGTAAATGATAGGGATGCCTTAACTATGGAGTTAGGAGATGCTGAGTAAACTAGAGATGACTTGGTAGTTTGTGTGGTTGATTTGAAGGAAACTATAGATAATCTGGAAAATGAAAAGGAGGTTCTAACTGAGAAAACTACTAGTGTAGAACAACAAAGAGATGATCTGATGGTAGTAGTAGTTGACCTAAAAGAAACCATTGAGAATTTCAGTAAAGAAAAATATGCCTTAATGGAGAAAGTGGCTGTTATTGAGCAGGAAAGAGATGACCTCTTAGTGGTGATTGTAGACTTAAAGGAAACAATAGAGGAACTCAAAGCCAAAATGTAGGCCTGGGAATTCTGAAAAAGGAAAAGAAGTGGCTAGTGAGGCACATATTAAACTTGAAAATGAGTTAAATGCTGTAAAAACTAGTTTATGTGCCGAACTTGAGAAAAACAGATAGCTTCAAGTAGAATTGGAAAGAGTAAAAAGTGATCTTGAGAAGTCTCTTAAGTGGACCTGGTCCTGGGATGCTATTACTGCCATGTACGCTAACAATGGTGCAAATAGGCAAGGAACAGGGTTTCAAAGGGAGAGAACTCCTTATAACCCTCATAGCAAATACGTCACTGTGCCTGATAATTGGTTGTGTACCTACTGTGGGAACAATGGGCATTTCAAAGAAAATTGCCAAGCCAGGGTAACTGCTGAAAGAGGACCAGGTGCCACCCATAAAAAGCGCATGTTACCTGCATGGACTAGAAGAGCACTTATTCATCCCTTTCCTTATTACAAGGGACCCAAACTTGTTTGGGTTCCTAAATCTAACCCTTGATTTCCTTGTGCAGGGAATAGTGAAAGGAAGCAGTCAACAATGGTTCATGGACAGTGGATGCTCAAAGCACATGACTGGGAATACCATGGACTTTCTTTCACTAAAAGCCCTGCAATGAGGGAGTGTATCCTTTGGAAATGGAAAAAAGGGGTACATTCTTGGTGTTGGAAAAATTGAAAAAACACTCACTCACTCAATTGAGAATGTGTACTATGTCAATGGTCTTAAGTACATTCTCTTGAGTGTTTCTCAAATATGTGATAAAGGAAACAAGGTGGAGTTCTTGTCAAAGATATGCACAAGTACAAATCTAGTAACTAGTGAAGTGGTACTTGTGGACAAAAGATACAAGAATATCTACGTTGCTGATTTTAAGTCCCTACAAAGTGGTGATCTGAGCTGCTTGAAAGCAGTTCATGATGATGCTGAACTTTGGCACAGAAGGCTGGGGCATGCAAGCTTCTCTACTGAATAAGCTGGTTCAGAAGGACCTGGTTCGTGGTTTGCCCAAGTCAAGTTCAAAGAGCACAAAGTTTGTGATGCCTGCGCTAGAGGAAAGCATGTGAAATCCTCATTCAAGCCAAAGAAGGATGTCAACACCTCAAAACCACTTGATCTCCTTCATATGGATCTATGTAGTCCTATGAAAGTGCCAAGCAGGGGAGGAAAAAGATACATTTTTGTGATAGTGGATGACTATTCCAGATTCACTTGGACTCTGTTCCTTAGAACAAAAGATGAGACCTTTGAAGTTTTTGTAGCCTTTGTGAAGAAAATTCAAGTGAATATGGAATCAAAAGTAGCATGCATTAGATCAGATCATGGCAGAATTTGAAAATGCTAAGTTTGATGAATTCTGCAACGAGAATGGCATGGCCCACAACTTCTCAGCCCCAAGAACTCCACAGCAAAATAGAGTTGTGGAAAGGAAGAACAGAACCCTTGAAGAAATGGCAAGAACAATGCTGATCGATAGTGGGATTGCTAAGAACTTCTGGGCTATAGCTATCAACACTTCCTGCTACTTGGTGAACAGGTGCATGATCAGGTCTCTCTGGAACAGAACTCCCTATGAGTTGCTGAATAGAAGGAAGCCCAAGCTGACTCACTTAAGAACATTTGGGTAAAATGTTATGTTCTCAACAATGGAAAGGACCAGCTTGGAAAATTTGATGCCAAGAGTGATGGAGGAATTTTTCTGGGATACTCTTCTCAAAGTAAAACCTACAAGTATACAACAAACGAACTCAGTGTGTTGAGGAGAGTATACACGTAATCTTTGACGAGTCCTATCTCTTCTGTGAGAAGAGTAAGAAGGATGATCAAGATGGAGAGCCTCTGCTGGTTCCAGGAGAGGTCATTGATATGGCAAATGGAAAGGCAGATATGATGAGTCAAGTGAAGGAGACAGGTGAAGACAATGCAATCTATTTCTCATCAGTCGCAGAGGAACCGGGTACCACAATTACAACCACTGAAGATGAAGAAAGAGTGGTTGATGTAGTTTAAAGTACTCCACAGGTAGCATAAAGAAGGATACAAGGGAACCAGTCAGGCTTACCCAGCTCCTCTACAAATGAAATTCAAGTGCCCAAATGAAAACACAAAAGCTCCCATCCTCTTGATAACATAATTACTCCTCTGGATGTAGGAGTCCAAACCAGATCAAAAGCCAGACATTCACTTGCCTTCTTAGAATTCTCTCCCAAATAGAGCCCAAAAACATTAAGGAAGTCTTAAAAGATACAGACTGAATCACAGCCATGCAAGATGAGCTGCATCAATTCGAAAGGAACAAAGTATGGCACCTGGTACCTAGACTCTCAGATCGGACCATCATAGGGACCAGGTGGGTATTCAAGAATAAGCCCGATGAACATGGAAACACTACAAGGAACAAGGCAAGGCTAGTGGTCCAAGGCTACAATCAGGAGGAAGGAATTGATTATGATGAGACTTTTGCTCCGGTTGCTCGTGTGGAAGCTATCAGAATTCTCATTGCCTTTGTATCACACATGGAATTCACTCTGTTCTAAATGGATGTCAAAAGTGCATTTCTGAATGGTTTCCTTAAGGTAGAAGTCTACATAAAGCAACCTCCTGGTTTTGAATGTCATGAACACCCTGATGTGTTTAAATTGGACAAGGCACTGTATGGGTTGAAGCAGGCTCCTCGAGCTTGGTATGAGAGGTTGTCAAAGTTTCTCTTAGAAAATGGTTTTGCAAGAGGAAAAATTGACAACACTTTGTTTCTGAAGAAACGAGGGAGGAACCTGCTCATTGTTCAGATATATGTTGATGATATCATTTTTGGGGCAACAGTTGATTCACTATGGGAGGAATTTGCAAAACTCATAGGAACTGAGTTTGAGATGAGCATGATGGGTGAGTTGAATTTCTTCTTAGGTCTTCAAGTGAAGCAGTCCACAAAGGGAACATTCATTAGTCAGCAGAAGTATATCAAAGAGCTTCTAAAGAGGTTTGACATGGAAGCATCAAAAGTGATTGACACTCCCATTGCCACCGCTACTTGACTAGACATGGACGAATCTGGCTCTTCTGTGAATCAAACCATGTATAGAGGCATCATTGGATCTCTCCTCTATCTTACTGCAAGCAGGCCAGATATTGTTTTCAGTGTGGGACTATATGCAAGGTTTCAGTCAAACCCCAAGGAATCTAATCTGAAGGCTGCCAAAGGAATCCTGAGATATCTTAAGGGAACATAGGACCTGGTTCTGTAATACCCTTCAAGTGATAATTTTAATCTTATTGGGTATGTTGATGCTGATTATGCAGATTATCTTGTGTATAGGAAAAGCACATCTGGGATGTCTCACTTCTTGGGATCATGTCTTATCTCACGGGGCACAAGAAAGCAAAATTCAGTAGCTCTTTTAACAGCTGAAGCAGAATATGTTGCTGCAGCCTCCTGCTATGCTCAGCTTCTATGGATCAAATAGCAGTTGGTAGACTTTGGAGTGTACACTGATTGTGTACGTCTTCTGTGTGATAACACAAGTGCACTCAACATGGCCAAAAATCCAGTTCAGCATAAAAGAACCAAGCACATTGATGTGAGACATCATTTTCTTAGAGACAATGTGGAAAATGGGCTTATCTGTATGAAGTTTTGCAGCACAGCAGACCAAATTGCAGATATCCTCACCAAAGCCTTGAGCAGAGAACACTTTGAGAGAAACAGGCTAGCACTGGGGCTAATAAAGCTTAATTGAGAACCTGATCCCTACCATATGGCTATGAAAATCACATACAGGTAAATTAGCTAAAGTGTTTTCCGGCCAAGTCTAACTCACTTCTATACCATTACAGGTAGACACGCATGATGATTATAGAAGCTGCTGAGGCAATGCATGAGCGGTAAAAGAAGGTTGAGCATTTTTTAAAGACTAGGAATTAGGAACCTGGTTCTTGTGCCACAGGTTAGTAGTCTTTTGCTTTTCTCATACATATCTCAAAAGAAAACAAAATTAATGCCACGTCATCAATCTTTTCAGACTCTATATGTCACGTCTTTTCGTTCAAATCCTTTCACTTCCCTCTGAAACGTTGCATCTTCCCACACATTTGCCACCGTTTCAGAACCGTTTCTCTTTCCTTCATAACTGCCATTCACCTTATTATAACCCTCTCACTCCCAAAAAATTGAACGATCATCTCTGTCCTCCTCAGTCTCTCCAGAACCTTCAAGCAAAATCCTCTACCATAGTTGAGGATCAAACAATCCCTCCTACCACTGAAGAGAAAAACCTCAAGTCTTCTCTTGTAGAAATAACACAGTCATCCCTTCTTCTACCACTGTTCAAATAGAAAACCCTAAACCAGTTTCTCCTTCACCTTCCATCCCTCTCTCTACTCCCTCTGACTCTACTGCTCCTCTAAGTGTTGAGAACTCAGACAACTTAAGAATGAAAGCTTCTCTCCCTTGTTGCCTGAGACACTCAAAGAACAGAGTAAAGATGACATTCCAGTTCCAGAGGAAAAGAGTAAGTCTCCATTGGTAGAAAAAGCTTCATCGATCAATCCTGAAAGTGCTATGGGTTCTAAGGAAAACTATGATCAGTCTACAGGTACTCCTATCTCTTCTATTTTTTCTCGTACGGAACCTCAAGAGAGGGATGCCATAGAAAATATGTTGGCTTTTACCGCCGAGGGAATTATTGGGAAGGAAAATTCTACTATGCCCGAGTCTCAGGGGGAAGAGACTCAGTCCTTGGTGGGAGAAGGAGAAATGGTGCTTTTTGAACAACCTGCACCAGAAGAGGCTACTAGGACCCCTCTTGATGGACCTGACCCCTCTCCTAAGGAAACAGGCCAGGAATTATCTTCCCAGGTCAGTTTCGACCCTGCTCCTTCTCCTCACTTTGATGCTAAGCCCTTGGAAGTAGTGGCTCATGTTATGAGGTCCAGTGATGAAGAAGATGAGGATGATGTTGCTCTGAGTGCGTTCATTAATGTAAGGAGGCCAATAGCAACTCCTGAGCCCTCTCCTAAGAAACCTACCACAAGGTTGTAGAAGAAGGAGGCTCTTGAGTCTGCGCTAAAAAAGAGTAAGAGAAGTAACATGAAGAAGAAGAAAAGGTTGGTGAAGGATGGTGAAGTTGTTTGTGACAAGAATAACCCAGTTGTGGAAGTTGATGATGAAGCCACAGAGGTACCAAGTTCTTTGATCAAGAAGTCTCAGAAAAAGAAGCAATCTACTGAGAGTACTTCAGAAGATGTTGTTGGAACCCCTAGTGAAAAGTCAGTAAAGGATAGTGGCAAGTTAAAGGAAGTGGTGGTAGAAGAGTTTTTGTTTGATAAGGATGTGCAAGTGAAGTCTAGTGGGAAAGTTAAGTCTAGTGGAAAGTCTGTGAAAAGGAATGTTAGAAACTATGCATCCACCAGACTGTATAGCGAACCGGGTTCTCTATGAGTTTCCAATGAAGATACTGAGGAACCAAACTGTATAGCGATCTGGTCCTATATCAGTTTGGTACAGTGCTAACTGCGGAACCAATATGTAGATGAAACACAGGATAGGTTCCCACTGTATAGAGAACCAGATTCTCTAGCAGTTCTAACTTTAAGTAACAGACTGTGAAGCCAATCAGTACAGGGAATCAGGTTCTCTAATTGTTACCACAGTAGCTCGGCAGTAAGTAAAGAACATAGAGGATTTTTACGTGGAAAAATCTCAACTCAGGGGGACAAAAACCACGACCTACACTTGTAGGCTTTCAACTTCACTAACTTGTAAACACCCATTACAAGCCACTTTGTAGTACCTCTATTCAAAGGATTTAACTCAACTAACTTGTGGCACTCTCACCACAAGTCACTTTGTGACTCTCTAGTTACAAAGACTTTGACTAACTTGGGATACTCTCACCACAAGCCACTTTGTCACTCTCTAGTGACAAAGACTTTAATCACTCTAACTTGTAATAACCCTATTACACGCCACTTTGTAATGACTCTATTACAAAGGCTGTACAACTTGACTAACTCTAGCCAAGACACAAACTTGGAGGGTTTGTGATTTTGGGTTTCCTAAAACAGCTTCTAAGAATGCAAGATAGGAGTTACAATTGAAGAACAAATAACAAAGACTCAACAATCCTAAGGACTTAAGATATCTTAAATCTTGGATCCGGTCCTTGAGGTTGAAGCATCTTTGTTCTTGAGAGAGGTTGTTCTTGCACTTGAGAGAGGATTTTCGTTTTCTGTTTTTGAAAGTGTTGAACCTGAATCTTGTGCCTTGCATGAAGTTTATACTACATAAGACATTACCTTAGTGATGTCAATTCACAATGGTGATGTCCAATCTCAATGGAAAGTGACTGCTGCACTGACTGCTGCACTATTGCAGAAAGTCTCTTTCTGCAGTTTCTTTCTAGCTGTACAGTTGACTTATACTTCTGTCAGGGGAACACCAAGGGATCAGGTCCCTAATCTAGTTCCTGTGAATTTAAAGCACACAGCCCAGATTATCTTGAGTCGATTAACTTGAATTATTGTACCAGGCATGCTTCAGGTCCTTTATCTGGTTCTCTCATGAAGTAAGTTGTTTTACCTTCCTTGATGGTATTTATACGTGTGTGACATCACTTACAATGATGTAAGCAAGGTAGGTAAAAAGCCTTCCATAGAAAGTTGACTGCTGCGCTGTTCCTGTGCAGTAGCGTGTGCATGTAGTAACTTTCCTGCTGGAGAGTTGACTTCATACAGTCTCCTCGGGAACTGGTAGGGACGTATTTCCTCAGCTGTTCCTTCCTCTCTGAAGAGTTAAGTTATATACCACGCTGGATCCCAACGTGGAACTTTGTAATCTCATGGTCTTGTAGATGTGTAACAGGTTCCGTATCTGGTTCTGGATGGTAAGTTTGTTAGATGATCAAAACATAAAGTAAAGTACTTATTCCCAAGGTACTTGTAACCTATCAATTTCGCCTTTTTTGATTACAACAAACTTAGAATTGATATTTCCCCTGAGAACCAAATCTCCACATTGTTCCCCCTACGAATCAGCCATATTCCCCATGAGAACGGAACCTAAGGAGCTAATCACAACTGGCTCCTCAAGACTGTTTGGCAAATCATCAAAACTCAAAGTACCATAACTTATCAATTTCCCCCTTTTGATGAAGACAAACCCAAAATTGATATTCCTCTTGAGAACCAGATTCCTCACATGTTCCTGCGGATCAGACCTATAATCAACATATTATCAGCACCGTTCCCCCTACGAAGTAGAGCTATCTCTTGAGAACCAGAGAACCAGATTCCTCATATGTTTCCCTGCATTATTAGCACCGTTCCCCCTGCAAAACAGAGCTATCTCTTGAGAACCAGAGAACCATATTCCTCATATGTTTCCCTGCATTATCAGCAACGTTCCCCCTGCGAAGCAGATCCATCTTTCATGCACAACATTCCATTATTTTCCTCCCATGTTGACACCTATATAACTTCCCCCTGTTGGCATCATCGAAAAGAATAACAGAAGAAGTACTACCAAAAAGAAGTTCAGCAACATTAACTCAGGCCACTTAGGCAACATAGCATAAACAATAACAAGAATAACAAGTGAATGTCAGTGCACAACATAGAGTGATTGCCCATAGTGAAGTAATGATAATAAAAGCAGAGTAGCTTCAACAATACATAATATGACAATTTAAACCACTAAAGTACCAATGTCATCAAATATAGGGATCAAAAGGGAATAAGAAGTCAAGGGAATTTGGAAGGAGTGAAAGACATGGATCACTGGGCGTGAAGAAAAGTAAGGGGCTAAGGCCTTGATGAGCGTGTCCATTCGTTCATTTATTTTCCTTTGATCAATGATCATCTACTCTCTCAGTTCCTCCACCTGTTTCCTCAATCTTTCATTCATTCTCACCCTTCAGATTAGCATTCTATTCTGCCAAGGGTCCTCGAGGACCTGGTGCTCAACCTGTCTGAGTAGGTTGAACCATCAATCAGATCACCAAGAAGCTCCCCAAGCTTCTTCTCATCAAGAACAAACTCAGTCCCATGCACATATAGCATCGGATTGTCACATAAAGCATAGAACTTTTTAATTCTTCTTCATAAACATTGGGTCTTGGAGGAACAAAGAGGTGATTCTATTTTTTGGAACTCAACAATGTCAAGAAGTTCCTCCATTGTTTTCCCAGCAAACTCAGAGTCAACACTCTGCCTTACAGCACGTTTTGAGACTTCAACGTCTTCTCCCTCCAAACCTAATGGCTCAACCTTTTGCTTTTGTGTGGAACCGGGTTCTTCACTTACACTACCCTTTCTATCCTGGAGCTGCCATGTCTCCCTCTTTCTCTTCTCAATCTGTTCACCCTTATCATCTGTTGCATCTTTCTCAGCCAACTTTCTTTTCTCCAATTTTTTTTTTTCACAAATGGAGATTCTTCCACTTCATCCTCTCTTCCACAATCACCACATCACCAGGGTACACCACTTCATCATCAATCAGCCTGCTTTTCTTAATCCTTTTTACTGGATTAGAGGTTCATTTATACACGGAACTCAAAGAGAAAAAGATCATCATTAAAATTGACTTCATGAGAAGGACTTGAGGGATCAGGTTCCTCATTCAGTCCTCACATTTACCAATTTCTCCATCATTCAAGACTTCCACAAATCCAACCACAACTTCAGCCTCACGTTCTAGACTATTAGATCTACCCTGTTCCCTTTCAGTTAAACTTCCATCAAAATGTATCAAAGACTTCTTGGGGTTCTGATTATGATGGAGTTAGTTTTTTTTTTTTGGAAAGTGAGAGAGTTGAGTTCACTTCTGGCATATTTGGAAAGAAGGATTACTTTGAGACAAGGTTGATTCTGGTTTTGAAGAAAAGAATCGGTTTTATTTGGGTGTAGGATAGAGAAGTTCTTTTTTTTTTGGGGCAACGGGTCGGTTCTGAAAAGGTTTGATATTTTGGACTTCAAAAGTTAGGAGGAGAGGCAGGAGAAAGGCAGAAATAAATTAATGACATGACACTTCAATAGCTTAAAAAGGCATATAAGTATTGGAGAGACTACTAACCTGAGTCACATGAACCAGGTTCCTTGACGATTTTTGAAAATTTTGAGCAAAGACTCCTAGAAGTGCAATGTCACTCTTACTTGTTTTTGTCCTGAAACTGCCATATGTGTATACCTGTAGCAGTATAGATTTGAGTTAGATGACGCTGAAAAACACTTTTTAGCATTGTACCTTTCCCTCTTAACGTAGCCAATCATCGAGGGACCAAGTTCCTCTGTGCTATTTTGGAGATTCTACTGCATCTCCTTCATCCTTCTACTTGACTTGACTCATCAAATCAGTCTTTCCATTTGCAATATCTATTGCTTTACCAGGAGCATTTGTGAATTCTCAATCTTCATCTGCTTGGTTTTGTGACCCTTTTTCCATTATTGTTGAGAACAAAACATTTGCATCCAAAGGCTCTTGGGTAGGTCAACTTGGCTTCTCTCCCATTGAGAAGTTCATAGAGAGACTTTTTGAGGACCTAATCATGCATTTACTAATCAAGTAGCAAATAGTGTTGACTGCTTTAGCCCATGAACCAGGTCCTCCATAACCAGCTTGTTCAACAAGTAGAAACTCACAGGCCCAGTCATCTTCACCATAATTTAGCATCATCATTAATGACACTTAGGCATGTTAGATCACCACCATGGTGGGACTTAAAATCAGCAGTGTAGACATTCTTGTATCTTTTGGTCACAAGCACCACCTCACTAATCACAAGATTTGTGACTGTGCATATCTTGGACAAGAATTCCACTTTATTTCCCTTGTCACATATCTGAGAAACACTCAAGAGACTTTACTTCAGGCCATTGACATAGTACACGTTTTCAGTTGAGTGAGTGAGTGTTTTCCCAATCTTTCCAACTCCTAGAGTGTACCCCTTTTAGCTATTTCCAAAGGGTACACTCTCCTTGTAGGGCCTTAAGTGAAAGGAGATCATTTGTACTTTCAGTCATATGCTTTGAGCAGCCGATATCCATGTACCGTTGTAGGCTGCTCCCTTTCACTGTTCCCTACACAAGAAAATGAGGAGTTAGACTTAGGAACCCAAATGAGTTTGGGTCCCTTGTAATGATAAAATGGGTGGATTAGACTTCTTTTTGCCCATGCATGCAGCATATATTTTCTTTTCCGGGAACCAGGTTCCTCATCAATATGCCTCTTTTCAACAAAAACTTTATTGTTCAGCAACGACTGAACTTTAACTTTACAGGAGTCCTTGCAATGAGAAAAGGGGTGAATGAGGGCTCTTTTGGTCAAAGCAGGCATTATACATTTTTTATGTGAAGGACTAGGTTCCGTAGCAGCAGTTACTTTTTCAGCAAAAACCTTATTTTTCTGCAACGACTGAATTCTGACCTTACAATTTTCTTTAAAGTGCCCAGTGTTGCCACAGTGAGTGCAAAGCCAATTGTCAGGTACAGTAACGCACTTGCTATAAGGGTTGTAGGGAGTCTTTTCCCTTTGGAACCCGATTCCCTGCCTGTTTCCCCCATTGTTTGTGTACAAGGCAGTGATAGCATCAGAAGACCAGGTACACTTAAGTGATTTTTCAAGATCACTTTTCACTCTTCCTAGTTCTTCCTGAAGTTGTTTGTTTCTCTCAAGATCAACACACATACTAGAGTTCACTGAATTTAACTCACTTTCAAGCTGAATGTGTGCCTCACTTGCAACTTCCTTTCCCTTTTGAGAATTCTCAGGCCTACTTTTTATTTTAAGTTCCCCAATTGTTTCCTTTAAGTTTACGACTACCACCAATAGGTCATCTCTCTCGTGCTCAAAGTTAGCATTACTCTCAGTTAAAACCTCTTTTTCTTTCTTCATACTCTCAATGGTTTCCTCTACGTCTAAAATGGAAACTCCCATATAATCCCTCTCTTGTTCAATGCCACCAATTTCTTCTATTAAAGAATTCTTCTTATTAATGAGGGTGTGATAGGCATCAATCAACACATTTGCTAAGGACATCAATTTTTTCTTAGAGTAAGTTTTCAAATTTCTTTGAACATGAAGAAAACTTACCTCATCTTCCTTCTTGTCCTCATCATCATCTGATTTGGCCATGAGTGCAAAGATTGACTCATATTCTGAAGATCCGTTGTCAGCAACCATTATATTTTCACCTTCAGATTCACTGGAGGAATTTTCCCAATCAACCAGGGCTTGCTTCAACATGTTGTTAGCAGCATCTCTTCTTTTGAACTTTTTGCCAGGGACCTGGTTCCTTTTAGTGGCCTTTTCAGTGCTGATTTTGTAATGATCCTGCTTATGAAGAGGACAGTCTTTAATGAAGTGTCCAGACTTTCCACACCTATGGCAACAATCATTTTCTTCGAAATTCCTGCTGGAGCTTCTTATCTTTGGAATCCCACCATTTTTTCGAATCATCTTTTGGAATCTTCAAGTGAGATAATCCATATCGAATTCATCACTACTTGAGTCTTTGTTGGCATCCTTGAGAACCAGGTTCTTCTCCTTCTTGGGCTCTCTTCTTTCAAGATCCTTCTTTCTCTTCATCTCATAAGTTTTGAGATTTCCATTGAATTCATCAATGGTCAGCTTCTGCAAATCCTTGGCTTCAGTAATAGCATTTACTTTACTTTCCCAAGAACCTGGTAAAACACTAAGTATTTTCCGGACCAGCTTGTTTCTTGGGATGACTTCACCAAGGGAGTGAAGCTCATTGATAATGGAGGTGAAACGTGTGTGCATATCTTGAATAGACTCATCCTCCTTCATCTTAAAAAGCTCATACTCAGTAGTAAGCATATCAATTTTGGACTGCTTAACCTGAGTAGTTCCCTCATGGGCAGTTTGAAGAGCTTCCCAAATCTCCTTAGCGGATTGACAAGTTGAAATGCGGTTGTACTCATCTGGTCCGATGACAGAAACAAGAATCTTCTTTGCCCTAAAATTTTTCTCAATAGCCTTTCTATCAGCATCGTTGTACTCTTTTCTTGTTTTTAGGACTGTAACTGTTCCCTTGCCAACAGTTTTCATGGGAACAAAAGGTCCATCACTTATTACATCCCACAGCTCTTAGTCCTCAACCATAATGAAATCATGCATTCTTGTTTTCCACCAACCATAGTATTGACCATTAAAATTTGGTGGTCTGTACGTTGATTGTCCTTCCTCGTGATTTGGTGGAGCAGCTAGTTACAAAGACTTTGACTAACTTGTGATACTCTCACCACAAGCCACTTTATCACTCTCTAGTGACAAAGACTTTAGTCACTCAAACTTGTAATAACCCTATTACACGCCACTTTGTAATGACTCTATTACAAAGGCTTTACAACTTGCCTAACTCTAGCCAAGACGCAAACTTGGAGGGTTTGTGATTTTGGGTTTCCTAAAATAGCTTCTAAGAAAGCAAGATAGGAGTTACAATTGAAGAACAAATAGTAAAGACTCAACAATCCTAATGACTTAAGATATCTTCAATCTTGGATCCGGTCCTTGAGGTTGAAGCAGTTTTGTTCTTGAGAAAGGTTGTTCTTGCACTTGAGAGAGGATTTTCTTTTTCTGTTTTTACAAGTGTTGAACCTGAATCTTGTGCCTTGCATGATGTTTATTCTACACAAGACATTACCTTAGTGATGTCAATTCACAATGGTGATGTCCAATCTCAATGGAAAGTGACTGCTGCACTGTCTGCTGCACTGTTGCAGGCAGTCATTTTCTGCAGTTGCTTTCTAGCTGTACAGTTGACTTATACTTCTGTCAGTGGAACACCAAGGGATCAGGTCCCTAATCTGGTTCCTGTGAATCTAAAGTACACAACCCAAATTATCTTGAGTCGATTAACTTAAAATGATTGTACCAGGCATGCTTCAAGTCCTTTATCTGGTTCTCTCATGAAGTAAGTTGTTTTACCTTCCTTGATGGTGTTTATACGTGTGTGACATCACGTACAATTATGTAAGAAAGGTAGGTAAAAAGCCTTCCATAGAAAGTTGACTGCTGCATTGTTCCTGTGCAGTAGCGTGTGCATGTAGTAACTTTCCTGCTGGAGAGGACTTCATACAATCTCCTCGGGAATTGGTAGGGTCGTGTTTCTGCAGCTGTTCCTTCTTCTCTGAAGAGTTGAGTTATATCCCACGCTGGATCCCAACTTGGAACTTTGTGATCTCATGGTCTTGTAGATGTGTAATAGGTTCTGTATCTGGTTCTGGATGGTAAGTTTGTTAGATCATCAAAAGATAAAGTAAAGTACTTATGCCCAAGGTACTTGTAACCTATCAAGGAAATTGGAGGATGTGAAAGAACCCAGTTCTGTAAAGAAGGCAAGAAGTGGAAGTATATCTGGTAAAGAAAAGTTGAGGTATCAGAAAGTGCTGTGGGGTCGTACTTTTGACCCTGAGATCTCTGAGATGGCTAGAATGCGTCAAGTGCTTGATTTGGTTGAGTTTCAAAAGTGGGGACACCTATTCAAGGTGGATATGCCCAAGGTATATGAGGAAGAGGTTCAAAGTTTCTATGCAGCTCTCTTTACCGTTGAGTCTGATCACAGCTGCGCACTGGTAAACGACATAGACATTGTTATGGACTCTGTCGTGTTAGGAGACATACTTAAAGTTCTTGCTGAAGGTCTGTTTTCTGTTAGAGGTGCCTGTGGCTCAAACTTTAGGAATTCTATAGTTAAGGAAAGAGCAGTGCAGTAGGGGGAATGGGTGTATAAGAAAGCTTTGCTTTCTGTTTATCAGCTACTTTTTGAGTTGGTGAACAAGGTCCTGCTTCCTCGCGGTGAGAGGAGGTCCATCACATCCAAGGATGATCTATATCTGATGGAAGCACTGATGAGTTCCAAACTATTAATGTGCCAGCCATAATGATTGAGCATATGCAAAAGGTGGCAGCATTCAAAGATGGAAATCATGGCCTCCCCTATGGATTTCTCCTCACGCGTGTCTTCAAATTCTTTAACGTGCCGTTGGGACAGCCTAATATGGGGACCAAGAAGCAGACTATCTCTAAAACTACTCTAGAGAAATGTGAGTGTATCGACAAAATTGGTGGGGTAGGAAGCACTTCAACAATCTCCCAGCATATAAATTCGCAAAACAGTGCTACTAAAGAGATCAGAAAGTTGAAAGCAAGGAATGCCATATTAGAGACTCAGCTCAGTCAGGCCCAAGAGGCACCAGGGTCCTCCAGTTCTTTAAGTGCAGAGGTTGTGTTGGCCCAGGAACAGGTAAAGTTTTGAAGAATGACAAATGAACTCGGTCATGGACCAGTTCTATCATGTGAAGCAACAGTCATGATCAACCTACACATGTGAGATGCACATGAAGGAGATAAGCCCCATTGATTAACCAGCAATATCTCCTAATATGATCGAAAAGGTTGCATATTGGATAAGGGAGAGAGTCTCCTTATGTGAAGAGAACACAATCCGGATAAAAGATAGTGTTGGAGTTTGTGATGTTCAAGGACTCAACTTCGATGGAAGATCAGCAATTGAGTCCCAATCAAACTCTAATTACTAACCTATTAAATAACAGTGATTGTTCTCGTTTACAGGGATGGCACAAACGCAGAAGTTAAACTAAGTTGAGAGCAAAAGAGCAAGGCGATTTTGCAAGCAATTTATGTGAGATTTGAGTGTGCACTCCTGAAGCTACTTGAACGAGATAGAAGAACCAATTCCATTGTGTCTTTCTTTATTTCTAGTTCAATTGTAGTAGGTGATTTAAACTTGTACCTTTCAGATTTCATAGAAGCAATTGTATTAGGTACTTAGAGTGTTCAAGTTATATGCTAACTTGAAGTTGTCGCAACAGTTGAGGCTGTGTGCTACAACGGGATTAGAGTTAATCCTTAGGTTTACAAAGAGTTTTGTAAATGCTGTTTTGGCTCAGTGATTTTAGTGGAAGTTTGGAAAAATACTACCGAGTAGTAGGTCGTGGTTTTTTCACCTTTTGAGCCAGGTGTTTTCCACGTAAAAATCTCTGTGTTCTTTATTTTATGCACTTATTATTCCGCAAATCACCTCCCCTCTTGTGTGGTATTGACGTTAAGAATATCAATTGGTATCAGAGCGGGTTATCCTTGAAGAGGCTAACACCTTAGGAAAAGATCAACATGAGTGCACCACTTGGGAACTGGGAAGGGCAATCCACTGCTAGGCCTCCACTTTTGAATGGGCAGTATTATTCTTGGTGGAAGAACAGGATGAGGGATCACATCATTGGAGAAGACTATGAACTCTGGGACATAGTCATTGATGGTCCTCTAGCAACTACAAAGAAGAATGCTGAAGGAGTGGATGTGCCAAAGACAAGAGCTGACTGCACTGCTGAAGACCTAAAGAAGTGGGAGAAAAATGCCAAGGCCAAGAAATGGCTTGTGTGTGGACTAGGTCCAGATGAGTATAGTAGAATTCAAAGTTGTACCATTGCTAAGGAAATCTGGGACACTTTCCAAGTGGCTCGTGAAGGAACACCTAAAGTGAAGAGGTCCAGAGGAACACTGCTGTATTCTCATTATGAGAATTTCACCATGAAGGAAGGAGAAACCATCCAAGAGATGTATACAAGGTTCACCACACTGACAAATGAACTTAAGTCTCTTGGAAGGATTATCCTTGAAGAAGACAAAGTTGAGAAGATTTTAACAAGGGTTCTGCCAGTCTCTTGGGAAAGTAAAATTACTGCTATCCAGGAATCAAAGAATATTGCTACTCTCAAGCTGGATGAACTAATTGGAAACCTTACTGCCTATGAACTGAGAAGACAAACCATGAAAATAGATGCACCCAAGAAGGAAAGGAGTCTGGCTCTCAGAATTGCTGAAGGTTCAGATATGGAGGATGATGAAATGGCTATGATCACAAGAGATTTCAAAAAGTACCTGATGAGAGGAAAGGGATCTTCAAGAGGTACAACCTTCAACAAACCAAGGGCTCCTGAGAAACAAACCAATGAGGGCTGCTACAAGTGTGGTAAGACTGATCACATGATCAAGAACTGTCCTCAATGGGAAATTGAGTGGAAAAAGGAAAGGGCTGAACGAAGGAACAGGAAGAAGGAACAGGTTCAACCAAAAAGGAACAAAGGTTTAACAAAGTCTATGGTTGCTGCCTGGGGAGAAACATCAGATGAGGACTCAGAAGATGAAGCTGGAGATAAACAAGCGCTTATGGCTATTGGAGAATCAGATGATGAACAAGAGGTAAGTATTCTTCATCTCAAGGACAAGATTAAATTCCTGTCTAAAGAAAGGTTGTCTGAGCTACTGCTAGACTTCATTGATGAGTCTGAGATAATTAACAATGAGAAGGAAGAACTGTCTAGGGAATGTGTGATCCTAAAAGCCAAGTGCAAAAATCTAGAGTCTAGGGCTAATAGGAGTGAAACTAAAAATGCTGAGTTGAAGAACCAGGTTCTTGAACTTGACACTAGTGTCCTAGAACGTAGGTCTGAGAACTTAAAATTGAAATTAGGAACAGGAAAGAAGAAAGCTGATCACACACATCTCACCCTAGAAGAATACTTAGGAAAAATGAAGGATGAGTTGTACAGAAAGGATGAGCAGATAAGAGTACTAAAAGAAGATCTAGGGAAGGTAAAACATGAACTAGACAGAACTTGCAAATGGAACAAGGCTTCTGATGCACTCTCTTGGTTACAAGAACATCACAGTAGCAACAAAAGAGGACTTGGTTATGGGACACAAACACCTAAGTGGGATCCTAAAAGCAAGTACCTCACTCTTCCTGAGAACAAAATCTGCACACACCGTGGCAAGACTGGCCATTACAAAAAAGAATGTAATGCAAAAGAAAAGGCCAGTCAAAAGAACAAAACTTTTGTTCAAGAAAAAAATAGGCTGCCTGGGTGGGCTAGAAGGAATCTGATTTATCCCTTTGCCTATAGAAAGGGACCCAAACTANTAGAGAAAACTTTGAGAGGAACAAGTTGGAATTAGGGATGATTAAGATCACCTAATAGGTCCAGTTCAGAATGCACAATGAAAAAAAATGAAAAATTAAAAAAAAAATTGGCTAGGAATTCTGAACTTGTGTAAATATCTAGATTAATTTTTACTCAGCTTCATACTTTAACTAGTATACTCCTATGACATGTGATTATATGACTCACTGATCTTTTACAAAATTTTCTCTATTATGGTATTTGAGGCATGTTCAAGAGAATTCTAAACGAAGAACCCGGTTTATCAGTATAGGCTCATATGAAAGCTCAGGTATGTTCTCTATACTTTGCACAACTAGAAAGATTAACAGTTCAATTATGAGCAGAAGTCCAATACTTGTCAAATTCCTAGAAAATTCTATCCGTTGGCATTGAATCAGTTCCGTCCCTCTAGAATTCTAAACCGTAATTTTTGCCTAATATCTAGGGAAGCCAAATTGATCATTAAAATTTCTGGACTCTCAGTTTGATTAGACTTCTATTTGACCCCTGAAAAAGCTGCCGTTACTTAATTAATGTCTAATTCTCTTTAAATACACACCACATCTCCAACCTTCTTCATTATTCTAAAACCGTCGAAAATTCTTCTTCAATTCAAATTGCCCTCTTCTCCAAAATTACCAAATTCTTTCAAGAAACGAACAATCATGTCTAACCCACAAGATCATCCTGGCACTCCTCCACCACCATCACCCTCAAATTCATCCTCATCTACTTCACCCAGTATATCTCCAAAACCTAGGTTTTGAAGGCAGAAAGTGCTTGCTCGAAAAACTGTAGCATTTGGGGCTCTGAGGAAGGTTTTAAATGAAAGGTTGAAAGCTAACCAAGTAAAAGAAAGCCTAGATCAAAATTATGACTCCAGTTCTGAGTCTGAATCCTTTCAATCTGCGACTGAAGGTGAAGGACATGGGTCTTCTGACACTGAGAAAATTCAAGAATCACCCACTGAGGTAAGTTCATCTATGGTTGAAAACGTAGAGACTAGGTTTGTTCTGATTGTCCCCATTAGGGATGTTAAGTTGCCTGAGTCGAGTAGGAGTGGAGATAAAAAGAAAGGAAAAGAGAGAGAGGGTGAAAGTTGTGTAGAGAGGGGAAATGGGAAGGGAGAAGTTCTGGCTATATGTGGGTTGCACAAGAGAGGGTAGAAGAGAGTGGCATAAAGTCAGGGGGAAGTGGTTCTGGGGAAGCAGCTGAGTGGTTGGTTCATCTAAGCAAACAAAGAGATGAACTTGTTTCATCTATTGAGGAAACCTTGGCTGACCTACTGAAAAAGGCAGGAGCATGTTATGACCCAAAGAAACGCAAAGCTACCACACCAAAAGCCCCAAATGTTGACAAGCCATCCAAGAAAAGAAAAGCCTCATCCCCAACACCTACTGCCTCTTCAGTGCCTAGGGGTAGAGCCACAAGAAGCAGGGTAAAACAAAGTGAAGCTGATCTACAAAAGGCCTTAGAAGAAAGTAAGAAAAAGAAAATGGAGAAGGGAAAAGGAAAGGTAGCAGAATCCTCTGAGGTTGTAGAGGAAGAGGAGATGGAACTGGTCCATCAAGAAAGGGGTACAATAGTGGAGGTTTCTACACCCAAACCTAAAAAGCCAAAGACTTCCTCCAAGAAGTCTTCTACTGAACCTGTGTTTGCTGAACCCTCACTAGCCAAAAGGACTAGATCTGCAGTGAAAGCTAAACAAACAAAAGTTTTAGATGATGAAGAGTGGAGTGGAGAAGAAGAAGAAGATGAATCTGAGAAGGAACAGGACAAGTTTGCCATCTTTGGCAAAAGAAAATTTTTAAAAGGTAGATTGTTGAAAGACCTGGTGGAACCAGGGATGATAAGATTGGTTGACTCTTTAGCTGCTCAAGGTTGGAAGGACATGGTCCTTCAGATGGATGGGAGACTGTCCAGAAATGAGCTAATTGAGTTTATGGCCAATGCTGTTGTTAAGGATGGGGTAGTCAGTAGTTTGGTGAAGGGAGTCCCAGTGCAGTTTGATGTTGAGAAACTGGGAGAAATTCTAGACATACCCTCTGAAGGGTTTGATGATTACATTAGGCAAAGGTGGCCATGCCTAGATTCCCTCCTTACTGCCCTTGAAATCACCAAAAGGTTGTGTGACTCTGAGGAAGTGAATGAATCCAGGGCTGTGCTGAAAAGTGAGATGAGGCCTGAGCACAAGGTGGTGTTTGAGTTTGTCAACAAGTGCTTATTTCCTAGACAAGAAAGAAGGCACACTGCTAACTACATGGACCTGGTTCTTATGGAGTGCCTTGAGAGAGGAAAGCAAATCAACTGGCCTGCCCTCATTGTCAAATTGCTAGACAGGGTCATAAATGGCTCCAAGGCTCGTGCTACTCCATATGGCTTCATACTAACCACAGTTCTGGACATGCTAAATATGCCCTTGAAGAAATGGGAAATGGCCTCGAGCAAGGAACACTTTGGCATCAAAACTCTTCTGGCCTGTGATTATCCAGTCAATGCCATTCCAATTGAACCTGGTTCATCTCTGAAGACACCCATCAACAACAAAGTTAGAACTTTGGTTCAGGAATGTGGAGCTAAGGATGCTGAAATTGCTAGGCTCAAGGCTCGTGTGGTTGAATTGGAAACTGAGAGGGATGGCCTTAGAACTGAGCTTGCCAAAGAAAAGGATAAGAATGATGGAATTCTTCAGAACATGCTGAATCTTCTCCAAACTCAACATCCCAGTTCCTCCAAGCCTTAGGACTCCTAGCACTTGTTCCTGAACTTGTCTAGTACCCCAGTGACCCCCAGTGACCCAGATTAGGGATTTTTCTATTTTTTTCTCATGGTTTGAATATTTTTCTTTCTTTTTGCGGATTGTTAATGGCGACATATCACTATCAATGACAACTGCTGTTTTCTTGTTCTATGATTATTCTGATCTTGATAGTTTAAATATGTTTGTTGATTACTGATGATATTACCATGATTGCACTTGCAGTTTCCCCTGTGGCCATGAGTCTTTATTAAAATCTGGGATTCACAGTGTGTATGCAACTTTTCGATGATGCCAAAAGGGGGAAGAGATATTGTGCTTTACATATTCTGAAATAAGTGATGTTTATAACCTAATTAACCTGGTCCTTAATGATAAGTGAATTTTCTAAATTTAGTGTTGATGGTTAAGCTGAGTTCTTACAGGCTTCGAATCAGTAAAAAGCACAGAGTTTGTCATCATCAAAAAGGGGGAATTTGTTGGCCCAGGAACAGGTGAAGTTTTGAATAATGACAAATGAACTCAGTCATGGACCAGGTCCATCATGTGAAGCAACAGTCATGATCAACCTACACATGTGAGATGCACGTGAAGGAGATAATTCCCATTGATTAAGCAGCAATATCTCCTGATATGATCGAAAAGGTTGCATATTGGATAAGGGGAGAGAGTCTCCTTATGTGAAGAGAACACAATCCGGATAAAAGATAGTGTTGGATTTTGTGATGTTCAAGGACTCAACTTCGATGGAAGATCAGCAATTGAGTCCCAATCAAACTCTAATTACTAACCTATTAAATAACAGTGATTGTTCTCTTTTACAGGGATGGCACAAATGCAGAAGTTAAACTAAATTGAGAGCAAAAGAGGAAGGCAATTTTGCAAGCAATTTATGTGAGATTTGAGTGTGCACTCCTGAAGCTACTTGAACGAGATAGAAGAACCAATTCCATTGTGTCTTTCTTTATTTCTAGTTCAATTATAGTAGGTGATTTAAACTTGTACCTTTCAGCTTTCATAGAAGCAATTGTATTAGGTACTTAGATTGTTCAAGTTATATGCTAACTTGAAGTTGTCGCAACAGTTGAGGCTGTGTGCTACAACGTGATTAGAGTTAATCCTTAGGTTTACAAAGAGTTCTGTAAGTGCTGTTTTGGCTCAGTGATTTTAGTGGAAGTTTGGGAAAATCCTATTGAGTAGTAGGTCGTGGGTTTTTCACCTTTTGAGCCAGGTGTTTCCCACGTAAAAATCTCTATGTTCTTTATTTTATGCACTTATTATTCCGCAAACAGTAGTAGTTAGTACACCTAGAAGTACCAGGTTCTTCTAGAGCGAAAATTGGGTACCACACAAATCACCCCCCCCCCCTCTTGTGTGGTATTGACGTTAAGAGCATCAGGTTGCTCGTGTGACTAAGGAGAATGCTGATCTCAGGCAAAAATGTTCGCCAATGCTCGGATAGGTCTCGTTCTCAACACACTTGCTGCCTCTTCGAAGCCCTCTTCCTCTAGTGTCCCCTAGGCATATCTCTCAGTGACCAGTGTCCAGTTTATCTCTCTTGACAGTGTTTTGATGATGTTGTGGTGGTTGTTTTTGTTTTTTTTGGTTTGTGGATGGAAATCACTAGTACTGCTCCCATGTAAACAGTACAAATCTGCTTTAATGAAAACTCTCCTTCTTTGCTGTAAATGCTTATGTGTTTCTGCTTCTCTTTTCTATCATGTTTGTGCGCACACAAGTGGCATGAGTTAACTAGGCTAGACTTCTTTATGCTATTTGCTTGTTTGTGTGTTTTTGATGATGCCAAAAGGGAGAAGGTAGATAAATTGAACAAATTGAAGGAGTTAAGAAGAAGCAGGGACTGATTAAGGGGGAAGCACAATGTCAAGGGGAACTTGTGAAGTTCCTATTACTTTATCTGGTTTTTGTTGCTCTAAATATGATTGTCAATTTTTAAGTTTGTCATCATCAAAAGGGGAAAGATGGGTTTATAGAACCTTATTTTCATGTTTTGATGATCTAACAAACTTACTGTCAAAGAACCAGATAAGGAACCTGATACACTTGGTACACAACTCAATCAACGGACTCAAGCTAATGTGAGTTGCTATGACTTTAGAAGATAAAGAATCAACACAGGGACCTGATCCCTTTGGGTTCCCCTGACAATAGTACGAAGTCAACTCTCTACAGCTGGAACGTGACTACCTGCACTGAACACGCAAACAGTGCAGCAGTCACTTCTCTTTGGGAAGGACCTTGTACCAACCAAGTGATTACATCATTCAAGTGATGTCATCCAAGTTGTATAAACAATAAACATTACAACAAAACATCACTTGAACACTTGAGAATTCATTCAAGAATTATAAGCATCTGACAATCAACCATTCAATTCTCAAGTGCATCAAGAACAAAGTACAACGCCACTACAGACCAGTTCCACAACAAGTCTCTTGTATGTCCTTAGTTGAGTTGTAACTTTGTAGTCGTTCTTCATTGTAATTCCTACTTTGCTTATTTAGAAGCTTTAATTAGGAACCCTTTATAAACCATAAACCTTTATTGTTTGTGTCCTGACTAGAGTTAGTCATGAGTTGAAGTCTTTGTAATAGGTGTATTGCAAAGTGGCTTGTAATAGGTGTATTACAAGTTAGTGAGGGATTAAGAGTTTAATTCCTAGGTTGCATAGGTTGTAATCTAAGGATTGCTTATAGTGAAGTTGAAATCCTACCAGTGTAGGTCGTGATTTTTTGATCCCCTTGAGCAGGGATTTTTCCACGTAAAAGTTCCCCGTTCCATTTACTTACTATTGCATTAGCCATATCAGTGGAAACCTATATAGGACCTAGTCTCTATATAGTTTGGTGGACTCATATATTCTATCTGTTGCCTTCTCTTAGGCGTTGGGTTTTTATTTTATTAATAGGATATTGTTATAAATAGAATTGCATTTAAGGTGAATGTCTATATTTTAGAGAGATTTTAGGAATTATTAATTGGTGGCTAAGTCACTCTTTCCCTATAAACAGAGCGGTTCCATTGCATTGTAATTCATCCCAAAATTAATAAGAATTCTCTCTTTTCTCTGCAATATTATTCTTCTTCTTTTATTGCTTTATTTCACGTTACCAGCATGAGACTCTACTATCTCAAGAGGCTCTTTGAGAAGATTAAGGTATATCTTTTCTCCTCTTTTACTTGTGACTGATATTATGAAAAGAAAGTTTGTTGCCCTTGAAATTTTAGGCAAAAACTATATGACATGGGTGTTGGATGCCGAAATCCATTTAGATGCAATGGGTCTTGGAGACGCCATTAAAGATAAAAATAAAGAATCTACCCAAGACTGTGCTAAGGCCTTGATTTTCTTGCGCCATCACCTTGATGAATGGTTGAAAATAGAATATCTCACAGTCAAAGATCCACAATGTTTTGTAGAATGGCTTAAAGGAAAGATTTGACAACTTAAAGTTGGTCACTCTTCCACAAGCACAATATGATTGAGATCATCTAAGTCTCCAAGACTTTAAGTTTTGTTCTGTATATAATTTTGCGATGTTCACAATTACGTCTAAATTGAAACTGTGGAGATAATATCACTAACTATGATATGCTTGAAAAAATATTCACAACGTTTCATGCCTCCAATATGGTCTTGCAACAGTAGTACCAAGAGAAAGGTTTCAAGAAGTACTCTGAGTTGATTTCTCTTCTCTTTGTGGTTGAACGAAACAACAACTTGCTCATGAGAAATCACGAAAATCAACCCACTAGGTCTACACCATTGCCTGAAGTGGATGAGGTATATTCCCATTATACTAAGCGTGGAAAAGGTCGTGGCCCTGTTCGTGGCCGTGGCCGTACTCGTGGCCAAGGAAGAAATTTTTCTTGTGTTAATCATCCCTCAAAAGAAAAATAACCATCAAAAGTGGAGAGGAAAAGATGAGAAGCCAAAAGCAAAGGGTTCAGCAATTGAATGCTATCATTGCAGTGAAAAAGGCCATTGGACAATTATTTATCGTACATCAAGACATTTGGTTGAGCTTTATCAAGCATCTCTAAAGAATAAAGGCCCTGAAGCTAATTTTGTCTATGACAATGAATTTGACATCACCTACTTGGATGTGGCAGACTTCTTTGAGCACCCTGATGGAAAAATAGGCCAGTTGATCGGTGATGGATCTGTGCTTAAAGATGATTGAGTAGTTTGATTATTTTTTTTATTTGCCTATTTGTAGTAGCTAGTGAATAAACATCATGTAATCATAGTTCTTTAGATTGTAGTAGTCATTAGTATCAATTAGTATTTTTTTTATATGAAATAGTGTTAGTTCGTTTTGATTAAATATAATTCTAGTATTTGTTTTAAACAATATTTTAGTTTGCTTAGTTTAAGGATTGACATATTCTTTATTGAAGTAATAAATGATTGTGTGCCTTGCTTTTACATTTCATCTCAATTCAAGTTAACTTTGAAAGTGAAAGTACTACTTATCTATTATTGGCGGAGAAGAAAGAAAACGAATCAGTACAATTTAAATGCTCTTTAAACTTGGTGATTGACTAGCTTTTCCATCTAGTACTATAATTAACGATAAAATTAGATGTTAGAACATCTTAATTACAAAATAATAAGCGTAAATTAGCATCATGGCAACTTTTGAGAAGGTAATAAGTGTAAATAAAATACAATTGCATTATTTTTAGCTGTGTAATTATTTGTATCATAATCAGAGTTTGCTTGAAATTGCATTAAAAGATTATTATCGAATCATTGATTTAACTTTATTTTTTTCTTTTCTCTGAAAATACTAATGTTTATTCGTATATTTCTTTTGTATGTTGAACCATAAGAAGCAAATATGGATATCCCACAAAGCAAGTTTGGATCAAAGTTCAATTGTAAAAATATTTGTTTAGTTGATTCATGTACGACACATACAATATTCAAAGAGAAGAAATATTTCTCTCATTTAAGTATGTTTAAGGAAGATGTTGCTATAATTTTCTGGTAGTAGTAATCTAATTGAAGGCTCTGGAAGAGCTACTATAATTCTGCCTAGGGGAACAATACTTATCATAGATAATGTAATGTTCTCCTCCAAGTCCAAGAGGAACTTGTTGAGTTTTAACGATATCCGCTGAAATGGATATCATATTGAGACAATAGATGAGAATAATCTTGAATATCTCATAGTTACCAAAAATGTCTCTGGCCAGAAAAGGGTTATTGAGAAGATCCCATCTTTATCTTGTGGCCCGTATGGGACAAGAATGTGCAATTGAGGCACATTCTATCGAAACCAAAAGGTTACTGATTCCAATACTTTTGTGCTTTGGCATGATCGATTGGGACATCCTAGTATCAATTATGATGGACGAATTGCGGAAAACTAAAATGGGCATCCACTAAAGAATTTCAAGATTCTTTTAAATAATGAATTTTCTTGCACTTCTTGTTATCAAGGAAAGCTAATTATCAGACCATCACCAACAAAGGTTGGGATTGAGTCCCCTGCGATTTTAGAACGTATACAAGGGGACATTTGTGGACCTATTCACCCACCTAGTGGGTCATTTAAATATTTTATGATCTTAATAGATGCATCTTCTACATGGTCTCATGTGTGCCTATTATCATCTCGCAACCTCGCATTTGCAAAATTAATGGCACAAATAATCCGATTACGAGCACAGTTTTTGATAATCCAATTAAGTCTATTCAACTTGATAATGCTGCTGAGTTTTCATCCCAATATTTAATGATTATTTCTTATCAATTGGGATAAAAGTGAAACATCATGTAGCTCATGTTCACACTTAAAATGTCCTTGCAGAGTCTTTAATTAAACGTTTGCAATTGATAGTAAGACCGTTACTCATGAAAATGAGGTTGCCCACTTCTGTTTGGGGCCACGCCATTTTGCATGCAGCAATGTTAGTTCGTCTCGGACCGATAAATTATCATAAATATTCCCCGTTGCAATTAGTTTTGGGTCATGAACCTAATATTTCCCATTTAACAATTTTTGGATCCGCAGTATATGTGCCTGTAGCACCGCCATATCGCACCAAAATGGGTCCCCAAAGAAGCTTAGGCATATATGTTGGGTTTGAATCGCCCTCCATTATTCGCTACCTCAAAACATTAACGGGGGATTTGTTCACTGCTCGATTTGCAGACTGTCAATTCGATGAGACACTTTTCCTTAAATTAGGGAGAGAAAATGGTGAAACCAAACGAAAAATTTTGTGAAAAAGTCCATCATTATCTCATGTTGATCACGTGCCTCTATTTATAAAAAAGAGGTAAAAGATTATTCATTTGCAGAGAATAGAAAATCAAATGCCAGACATATTCACGGATCTGAAAAAGATAACAAAATCACATATCCCTGCAGAGAATGTTCCAATCCGTATTGATGTACCTGTTGGACAATCTTCTAGTGCCATAGCTAATGAGTCAAAAGCACGTCTAAAATATGGAAGACCAATGGGTTCTAAGGATCAAAATCCTAGAAAAAGAAAAACAAATGCTCAAGATGACACTACGAAAACAAATGCTCGAGGGATTTAAAATACCTGATGCACATAATTCAAAATCCCGAAAAATATTTTCATTCAAATCGCAAATATCATTGTAAGGTCTAAAGCAATCAGGAAGAATGTGGTATAACCGCCTTAGTGAGTATTTATTAAAGCAAGGTTATATAAATGATACCATTTGTCCATGGGTTTTTATAAAGAAAACAACATCAAAATTTGTTATACTTGCGTATATGTTGCTGAGATAAATCTTATTGGAACTCCTATAGAACTCCAAAAGGCAATTGATTATTTAAAAAACAAATTCGAGATGAAGGATCTCAAAAAGACAAAATTATGTCTCGGTTTGCAAATTGAACGGGATTTTTGTTCATCAATTTGCCTACGCAGAAAAGGTATTGAAACGGTTTTACATGGATGGAGCACATCCATTAAGTACTTAGATGGTTTTTCGATCACTTGATGTGAATAAGGATCTGTTCTGACCTCAAGAAAATAATGAAAAACTACTTGGTCATGAAATACCATATCTTAGTGCAATTGGTGCACTAATGTGTCATGACCCAAAACTTAGCCTATTGTGATGGCGCCTAACGTGGTAATAGGCAAGCCGACACCTCAAAATATTTCCAGCACTTTAAATGAAAAACAAAATAACACAGGTTTAAATAATCAAAACTCTTAAAAACTGGATAGAAGGTCAAAACACAATACAGAAAATTCCCAACATTGAGGTGTCACTAAGTACATGAGCGTCTATGCGACACAAGTGTGGAAATCTATCTATGAAATACTAAAACTAAATACATAAAGCCGAAAGATAGGGAAGGAGAGACAAGGTCTGCGAACGCCGGGCAGCTACTTTGGAATCTCCAAACGATCAAGCTGCATAGAGAAATAAGCACCCACTGTGTCCAGAAACACCTGATCTGTACACGAAGTGCAGGTTGTAGCGTGAGTACAACCAACTTAGTAAGTAACAAGACTAAATAATTTACTGAAAGTAGTGACGAGCTTCACGGATATAGTTCAATTACAAAAATTACAACATAGGAAGGTAGGCATGCTTTCAAGTTCGATAATTAAGGCAAAAATAGTTAATTCATGTCAAGTTCAATTGAAACAGGATATAATATCTCTCAAAAAATTACATGAAAGTGATATATACCAGCTGAAGTACAACAGTAATGAAATCAAGTGCATAATCTCAGAGCAACAGTCACTCAGTCCTCCCATTCAATCCAACCTCACAGTCACTCATTCCTCACAGTTTCTCATTTCTCCTAGTCGCTCGGCACTCGCACTCAGTAGCTACCTGCACTCATTGGGAGTGTGTACAGACTCCAGAAGGGCTCCTTCATCCCAAGCGCTATAACAAGCCAATCATGGAATAAATCAATAAAACATACTGCGGCGTGCAGCCGGATCCCATAAGTTTTCTTACAATTAGGCCCTTGGGCTCACTCAGTCATCAATCTCTCCAGTCTCACGGACTCTCAATAATCATGGTAATAAGCCCAAATAGTGATGATATAATGTATCAATAAAGGACAATAGAGACTGAGATATAATATGAAAGTAAATCTATGACTGAGTACAAAATAGCAATTTAGCATATAATTCAACATGTAGTACGGCCTCTATGGGTCCCTACAGTACCAACACATAGCCTAAACATGTTTTCTAACATGATTTTTAGCTCAATTTCTATAACACATGGAGAATATACGGATAACAACAGAGTATTCAACTATACAGTTCCATGGAATTGACCAAGTCACAATTCCTACGACGCTCGAACGCACGCCTGTCATCTAGCATGTGCGTCACCTTTACACCAATCACATAACACATAAAACGGGGTTTTATGCCATCAGAACCAAATTTAGAACTATTACTTACCTCAAACCGTGCAAATCCCTACTCTAACACGCTCTTGCCTTGCCAATCGGCCTCCATATACCTCGAATCTAGCCACAAACAGTTTGATACAATCAACATGGGCTAAAGGAATCAATTCCAAAAGCCAAAAGCGACTCAAAAGTCGGCCATCGGGCCCACGTCTCGAAATCTGTCAAAAGTGCAAAACACGAAAGCTCATTCAACTACGAGTCCAACCATATCAAATTTACCAAAATCCGACACCAAATCATCACCAAAATACCCAAATTAAACTCTCCAAATCCCTAGCCTCAAACTCCCAGATTCCACCTTAAATACACATAAACTAGGTGGGAAATTCAATAGGGAAACAGGATATTGAACAAAAATGAGCACAAGTGACTTACCTCAAGAACCCCTCGAAAATCCTCCCAAAAGCGCCTAATCCCGAGCTTGAAATGCTCAAAATGAAGAAAAATTGCGAACCCTTGAATTTAAGGTTCTGTCCAGCTTTCTCACTTTGGCGGAAACTTAACCGCATCTGCGGCGTCATAGAAGCGACAATACTTCCGCTTCTGCGGTGAACCACTGGTACTAGTCCTCCCCTTTTGCGATCCTGCCCTTGCATCTATGCAATCACAGGTGCAAAATTTCCATCGCACCTGCGCAAACTCCCCCACTGGCGGACTCCGCTTCTGCGCCCCTCACGCCGCATCTGCGACCAAGAAGGTGTGGAAAATCCTTCACACCTGCGACCCCCGTCTTCCTCACTCCTGGACGCACCTACGCTCCCCAGCTCGCACCTACGATCAAGGCTCCGCAGGTGCGATTACACCAGAAAGCTTCAGTTACAACACCTCCTTTTAACTCCAAACTTGATCCGGAAACCATTGGAACTCCACCCGAGGCCCCCGAGACCTCAACCAATCATAACAACAAGTCCTAAAATACGATATGAACTTATTCTCAAACCACATAAAAAAAATCAAAAATATAAATCGCACCCCAATTAAAGCCTAATGAAAACTAAGAAATCCTAACTTCTGCAAATGATGTCGGAACCTATTAAATCACGTCCGATTGACCTTAAATTTTGCACACAAGCCACAAATGACACCACAGAGCTACTCCAACTCCCAAAACTTCAATAAGAGCCCGGTATCCATAAAGTCCACTGTCGATCAAACTTCCAAATTTCTAATTTTTACCATTTCAAGCCTAATTCCACTATAGACCTCTAAATCACAATCCGGACACGCTCCTAAGTCCAAAATTACCCAACAGAGCTAGCAGAACCATCAAAACTACAATCCGGAGTCGTTTACGCATATGTCAACATCTGGTCAACCTTTTCAACTTAAGCTTCCAAGCTTGAGACTAAGTATCTCAATTCATTCCGAAATCTCTCTAGATCCGAACCAACTATCCCGACAAGTCACATAGCATCTATAAAACACAAAATGAGCAGTAAATGGGGACGACCGGCCGAGTCTGTACATCCTCCCGTCTTAAATAAATGTTCATCCTCGAACGGGTCTAGAAACGTACCTGGAGTCTCAAATAGGCGTGGATATCTGCTTTGCAACATCTCCCGCATGGTCTCACAAGTAGCCTTCTCAACTGGCTTACCTCTCCACTGCATCTTCACTGACGCTATATCCTTAGACGCCAACTTTCGAACCTGCCGACCCAAAATGCCAACCGGCTCCACATCATAAGTCAAATCACCATCCAACTGAACCGTGCTGAAATCCAAAATATGAGACAGAACGCTGACATACTTCCGAGCATAGAAACATGAAATATTGGATGCACACTCGACAAACTAGGTGGCAAGTCAAGCTTGTAAGCCACCTCTCCAATCCTCTAAAGTATCTCAAATGGCCCAATATACTGAGGGATCAACTTGCCCTTCTTTCTATAACACATGGAGAATATACGAATAACAACAGAGTATTCAACTATACATAGAGAATATACGGATAACATGGAGAATATACGGATAACAACAGAATATTCAACTATACAATTCCATGGAATTGACCAAGTCACAATTCCAACGGTGCAGGCCCACACGTCGCCCCCCTCCTAGCATGTGCGCCACCTGAACACCAATCACATGACATGTAAAACAGAGGTTCATACCCTCAGAACCAAATTTAGAACTATTACTTACCTCAAAAGGTGCAAATCCCTACTCCAACACGCTCTTGCCTCGTGAATCACCCTCTAAATGCCTCGATTCTAGCAATAAATAGTTCGATACAATCAACACAGGCTAAAGGAATCAATTTCATAAGAAAATACTAAGTTATTAATCAAAAGTCAAAAGCCGACTCAAAAGTCGACCCCAGGGCCCACGTCTCAAAATCCGATAAAAGTCACAAACCCGAAAGTTCATTCAACCACGAGTCTAACCATACCAAATTTACCAAAATACAATACCAAATAGTCACCCAAATACCCAAATTAAACTCTCCAAATCCCTAGCCTCAAACGCCCAAATTCCACCTTAAATACACACAAACTAGGTGGAAAATTCAATCGGAAAACAAGGTTATTGAACAAAAATGAGCACAAGTGACTTACTTCAAGAAACCCCTCAAAAATCCTCTCAAAATCGCCCAATCTCGAGCTTGAAATGCTCAAAATGAAGAAAAACCGTGAACCCTTGAATTTAAGGTTTTGTCCAGCTTTCTCGCTTATGTGGAAACTTAATTGCACCTGCAGCGTCGCACAAGCGACAATACTTCCGCTTCTGCGGTGAACCACTGGGACTGGGCCTCCGCTTCTGCGATCCTGCCCTCGCATCTGCGCAATTGGAGGTGCAAAACTTCCATTGCACCTGCGCAAACTCCCCCACTGGTGAACTTCACTTCTGCACCCCACACGCCGCATCTGCGACCACGCGGGTGCGAAAGATCCTTCACACCTGCGATCCCAGTATTCCTCATTCCTAGCCGCACCTGCGCTTCCTAGCTCGCACCTGCGAGCTCGCACTTGCGACCAAGGCTCCGCAGGTGCGATTACACCAGAAAGCTTCAGGTATAGCACTTCGTTTTAACTCCAAACTTGATCCGGAAACCATCCAAACTCCACCCGAGGCCCCCGGGACCTCAACCAATCATATCAACAAGTCCTAAAATTCGATATGAACTTAGTCGAGCCCTCAAACCACATCAAACAATATCAAAACGCGAATCTCACCCAAATTAAAGCCTAATAAAAACTAAGAAATTTCAACTTCTACAAACGATGTCGAAACCTATCAAATCACGTCCGATTGACCTCAAAATTTGCACACAAGTCATAAATGATACCATGGACCTACTCCAACTCTTGAAACTTCAATCTGAATCCGGTAACCACAAAGTCCACTCTCGGTCAAACTTCTAAATTTTTAATTTTCACCATTTCAAGCCTAATTCCACCACGGACCTCTAAATCACAATCCGGGCACGCTCCTAAGTCCAAAATCACCCTATGGAGCTAACGGAACCATCAAAACTCCAATCCAGAGTCGTTTAGACATAAGTCAACATCCGGTCAACCTTTTTAACTTAAGCTTCCAACCTTGAGACTAAGAGCCCGTTTGGATTGGCTTGTTTTAAGTGCTTTTAAGCTAAAATAGCTTTTAAGCCATTTTGTAGTGTTTGGATAAAGTAAAAAAGTGCTTTTAAGCACTTATTTTTAAGCTAAAATGACAAAAACAAGCCAAAAGCCAAAAGTTAGAATTCCTAACTTATGGCTTAAAAGCTATTTTGGCTTAAAAGTCACTTAAAACAAGCCCATCCAAACGGGCTCTAAGTGTCTCAATTCATTCCGAAATCTCTCCGGAACCAAACCAAATACCCAGACAAGTCAGCTAATAGTTATAAAGCACAAAATGAGCAGTAAATGGGGGAATGAGGCTACAACTCTCAAAACACATATTGCGGAATCTATCGATATGGGATTATTTTATGGCAATAATTTCAGTCTCAATCTTGTTGGTTATGCTGATTCTGGTATTTATCTGACCCATACAAGGCTCGATCTCAAACTGGCTATATGTTTACATGAGGTGGCACTGCCATATCTTGGCGATCGACTATGGAATCGATCGTGGCTACTTCATCTAACCATGCTGAGATAATTGCTATTCATGAAGCAAGCCGAGAATGTGTGTGGTTGAGGTCTATAATACATCTTATTCGAGACAAATGTGGTTTGAAGTATGAAAAACTACCCACGATTTTGTATGAAGACCATGCAGCATGCATAACCCAATTGAATGGAGGATCCATAAAAGAAGATAGCACAAAGCGCATTTCACCACAATTATTTTTCACACATGATCTTCAAAAGAATGGTGATATCAATGTGCAATAAATTCGTTCAAGTGATAATATGGCTGATTTGTTCACCAAATCTCTACCGACATCAACCTTCAAAAAATTAGTGTACAAGATCGGGATGCGAAAGCTCAAGGATGTGAATTGATGCTCTCATCAGGGGGAGTTAATACGCGTTGTACTCTTTTTCCGTTACAAGGTTTTGTCTCACTGGGTTTTTCTTACAAGGTTTTAAACGAGGCAACCAAAAGGAGTATTTCTAAACATGTGTACTCTTTCTTCTTCTCTAGAATTTTTTCCGATTGGGTTTTATTTTAGTTAAGGTTTTAACGAGGCAAATTATCTGTTGAATAGACATTCAAGGGGGAGCATTATAACTTATAAATAGAATTGTATTTAATGTGAATGTATATATTTAGAGAGATTTTAGGGATTATTACTTGGTGTCTAAGTCACTCTTTCCCTATAAAATAGAGGGGTTCTATTCCATTGTAATTCATCCCAAAATTAATAAGAATTCTCTCTCTCTTTTCTCTGCAATATTAGTCTTCTTCTTTTATTTTTTTATTTCAGATATTTAGTTTAATTAATAAAAAGGGTACTTAGGTAGATTTATGTTATTTAAAAGGGCAATTTGGTATTTTTACTTTTTAGTTAAGGGCTTCATGCTTTTATAATAATACTAGTTTCTCGTCACGTACGTTGCACGTGTATACCGAGTCATGAAAGTATGGTTTTGTAAAATAATATAGTTATTATTAAAATATAACTTTATATAATAAATAATTATACACAAAAGAATAAATTACAAATTTTTATAACTAATCAATGTATCGTGTATAAACGATTAATACTTCTTCATAGACATACTACTATGATCCTCACAAAATTATTATCCAATATAATGACTAAATAAAACAACATCTCATTTTTATGAATTCAAAATGACATAACATGTACAAGAATAATTATGATTCTTTCAGGTGATATATTAAAATAATACAATTAAAAGTAAACTTCAAATGAATTCATGGATGTAACATATGTATACCAAGTAACTTGCATTTTGACCAAGGAATAAACAATTAGTATAACTTTAAAACATATGTTATTCCTAATCGTAACAACATGTACATAATATATTTGGAGATTAGTACTTTTATAGTCGTACCTTATATCATCATAGTTGGATCTCATAAAAAATTATATAGGATAGTAATAGATAAATAATAATAAGTGAAATTAAGAAAGTTGAACCCAATATTTTTGTCTCCTTCTTCCCACGCCGTACTTTTAAGTCATCATCTTCTACCAAGGGCATCATATTCATATTGAGTCACAGCATAAATTAGTTTCCGTAAACTTGATAGATATATAAAACATGTTAGTATAATGCTGCAACTTTTAAAAGTGCCGGCAGAAAAGAAGTTGTAAATCCATAGACTATCACATGAGAAAATGTGATATGATATATATATATATATATTATGGAAGAACAGAGAGACGCATGCAACTCTTCTGAGTATTTTCCACAATACATCATATAGTTGTAGAAAGCCATATTATTTGTGACTCCAAATAATGGTCGTGATGAGAGCACTTCCGAGTATTATCTTGCATTGTTTATTATGGTTCCTCCATTCTAACCCAATAAAATTGTTCTTTTCCTTATTTGCTGTGCATGTTGTCTCTTTAGCCATTCGAACTTCCAATCCTCCATTAATTTGCTTTCTCTTCTCCATGGTCTCTACAGAAGAAATCAAAAGACAAAAGAATGAAAAAAGATAAGGAAAAGCATGTTAAGTTATCATATTTATCTTATCTTAAAGGAAAATTAAGCATGTTAGAGACATTACTGAAACGTGTGCCCATAATCTTGGAGGAGTTTCAAGTATTGTGGATGTATTATTTCTATCTACATTTGTACTTCTGTCACTTAAAAGAAAAGAAAATACATCTAAAATATAACACGCAAGTGAATGCAAATTTTTATTTCATATGGATGAAATTAGAGCAGTACTTGTCTATTCCTAACATTATCTCAAGACAGCAGGTTATATGGGAACATAACTGCTTTCAAACAAAATATTGCATCCATTCTCCCCTTCGGAAAATGGCACGAGTGATATTCTTGGCAAAGTTGCAGCATGTTACATATCTGCCAATGGCCATATATATATATATATGGTTTCAAATTATACCAACAATCGCAACTTATCAATTTGGTTTTCTCAAGGTTTGTTTTATATGTAAGGTATATATGTTATGTTTAGGCTGCTCCGATTTTTTTTTAATTAGGGTGATTAAGGTTTTAAGTACGGTATTTAGGTTCCAACAATGTTCTGCAAAAGCATTTTCATTTAAGTTCTACCAAAACTACATCGCTCAGCGAGGCCACCACTAATAGTTGCGACTGTTAATGTGGTTTGAAGCGTCTCTTGGTGTTTGTACCATTATGTTTTTATTTTTATTTTAAAAATAAATATTTAAATTTTTAGAAGGTTATTTTGGTAATTTAACTTTTTAGTTTTGGGGTTTTTATTTTTAATATATATATATATATATATATATATATATATATGTATATACATGCATCTAAGTAGGTTATAAGTCAATGAATCAATTTACAAGTGTATCAATATATATATATATTAGTTTTCACATATGTAGGTCAATTGACCAAAACCTCGTTATAATATTCTCTTATAATATATTTTCATTTTGTCGTTTGATGTATTGTTACCAACTTTTATTTTGTTAGATTCTGCATGACGCCTTGTTATCTTGATCCCAACAAGTGATATCAGAACTAATGGTTTAACAAGGTTAAAGACATGTTCAAGGCGTGTTCAAATCAAGTTGCAGCGGATTTGACGATAACGAAGATTTCTATCTCAAAAAGAATCGGCCTAAAATACTACACGTGGAGATAAATTTTCAACCATATTTTCAAAAATTCTACTGCTGCATATACAAAAAGAAAAGCCATTTTTACCCCATGCTTATGGGCACCCCAATTTTTAACTTATGCTTACTTTTAATGCATGACCTCCACTTTTAACCCTTGCTTCTTTTAACACATGGGCTCCAATTTTTAACTCATGCTTACTTTTAATGCCTGGACTCCCACTTTTAGCCTTACTTACTTTTAGCGTAGGGCTTCATTTTTAAACCTACTCACTCTTAATGTAGGACTCTACTCCCTCCGGTCCACAATAAGTGACCAATCTGCTTTTTTATTTTGGTCCAAAATAAGTGTCCATTTATATAATCAAGAAAAAATTCAATTTGTTTTTCCAAAATTACCCTTATGTACGTATCCCTAAAAAGTCATTTACTCCTCACATTTGAGAAGAGAAGTAAGTACTACTATAACTATGGTGCAGCATTAAATGAAGGGTAGTTTAGTCACACTAACTATTTTCATCTAAAATTTAGTATTTCCTTAATGGGTGTGCCAAAAGTGTCACGACCCAGATTTCCCACCCTCGGGAGTCGTGATGGCGCCTACTCGTAGAAGCTAGGCAAGCCACGGAATATAAAAATGCTTAACTTTTTCATTTTAATCCCTTTTGACAACTTGAGTTAACAAGTAATCAACATATTAAAATTTAAGATAAACAGAAATAAGCAGAAGACTTAAGCAACTAAAAATAACCAAGCCAGTACTACAATGCCAATATACTCCTCTACCCGGAATCTGGTGTCACAATATTTACGGAGAGACTAAGATTACTACAACAAATGTCTGAAAGAAATACAATCTGTCTCGGAATCTAATGAAAACAGAGTACATAATGAGATAGAAGAGAACGCCGGGCCTGCGGACGCCTACAGGACTACCTCGGGATCTCTGGATGGACTGAAGGCTGGCTCCCAAGTGCTACTGTCCACATGCTGCTCCGGTATCTGCACATAGTGCAGAGTGTAGCATCAGCACAACCGACCCCATGTGCTGGTAAGTGCCTGGACTAACCCCGGCGAGGTAGTGATGAGGCTAGGACCAGACCCCAGATAAACCTGTGCAGTTATAATATACAGCGGAAAATAAACAGGAATAAATAATTTAAATGGGAGGGGATACATGCTACGAGGAAAAATGTCAAATCCGGCAGGAACATAAAAGAAATATGAGAGAACAACTCAGAATCTACAACATAACAATAATAATACTGTTGCGGTGCGCAACACGATCCCTTATCATTTAACACTATTGCGGCGTGCAACCCGATCCAATATAACATTGTTGCGGCGTGCAACCCGATCCATATTTATGATATTGTTGCGGCGTGCAACCCGATCCAATATAATATTGTTGCGGCGTGCAACCCGATCCATATTTTCATATACCTTTGGCAACAACCATACCAGTCCCAGCAAGGGATCAACAATAAACTACACTATCCCGGCAAGGGATCAATAATAAAAGTAAATACGTCCCGGCAAGGGAGAATCAGCTATAACCAATCTTAACTCAACTTCTATTCATCTCAGCTAACACCAATATTCAAACCATGAGTAATTCCCACGAGAACAAACTTAATTCTTGCTCAATATCGAGAAGCATCAATTAAAGCATCTGTAGTATTATATAAGAACACAACAATATCAATTTAAGACTCACTGTCATGCTCGACATGAACGTATAGATTCTCATCACCATGCCTATACGTCGTACTCAACAAGAAGCAAATAGCAAGTAGGACTCAACTCCTAATCCCTCAAGCTAAGGTTAGATCGAACACTTACCTCGAACTTCCACGGCCAACTCAATCCTCAAACACCGCCTTTCCTTTCGAATTCGGCTCCAAATCAATTGTATCTATACATAATCGACTTAATAACGTCAATATATGCTAAACAATCCAATCTCAATACTTAATTATAGTTTTCTAGTCATTCTCCCCAAAAACCCAAAAGACCCCGGGTCCGCTTGGTCAAAACACGAGGTTCGGACCAAAACCCGATCACCCATTCACCCACGAGCCCGAATATATAATTTGTCTTGAAATTCGACCCCAAAACGAGGTCAAATTATCAAATAATCAAAAAGCCCTAACTCTATCCAATACCCCAATTTCTACCATTAAAACCCTAGGATTATTGATAAAAATTTGATGAAAAATATTAGATAGTTGAAAGAAATCAATTAATGAATAATTACTTGTGATTGGGAAGAAAAACTCTTGAGAAAATCGCCCTAGTTCTTCTATTTTTGTGAAAGTTTGAAAGAAAAATCGCTGAAGTTATGTTTTGAAAGACTCACTGCCCGACTTCCGCATCTACGACTTGTGGGTCGCATCTGCGCAACCGCACGTGCGAGTAAATGACCGCTTCTGCGGAAATGACTTGGCCCACTGGGGCCGCATCTGCGAGGGAGAAATCCGCTCCTGCGGAACCGCTTCTGCGGAATATTGCCCGCATCTGCGAAGGCTGGACCGCACCTGCGAGTCCGCATATGCGGCCCAAGAACCGCAGGTGCGGTTACACCAGAACTGGTGAAACAACAGTGTTTTCCTAAGTTTAAACACCCCGGAACCTACCAAAACTCACTCGAGCCCTCAGGGCTCCAAACCAAACATGCGTACTAACTCAAAAACATCATATGAACTTATCCATGCGATCAAATCGCCAAAATAACATCATAACAATCGAATTAAGCTTCAAAATCAATGAAATATTTCAAAACTTCTTAAAATATCAAAATTTACATTTAAGGCTCGAATCACGTCAAACGGATTCTGTTTCTTACCAAACGTCACAGAATTATCTTAAATCATATATANATACTATTAGTGAAAAGGTAACATATTGACAGGGACATTTTAGGTAAAGAGAAACTGAGTACATTGCTAACATATTAGGTTAGCAATGCAGTATATTAGTAAAATATATAGAGAGAGAGGATGGGTAGACCAAGTCAACTTGCCTGCCCAAAGTTTTATCTTTAAGAGGAGTCCCTTGCCCGTTGCCCTAAAAATTATGGATATAAATAGCATATTCCATCAACTTGGAACACTCTATAAAAGGTAACAAGAAACCCTAATAGATACTAGTACTACATCTTTTCATTGTTGCCTCCTTTTGGTCTCTTTTTATTTTCTCAATTGCTTTTCCTTTTATGGAATAGTTTCAGTTTCAGTTCNCTTAAGGACATCGGATGCCCTAATCCTCAACTGATGGTATCCAGATCTCAAGTCAATCTTTGAAAATACCTTGGCACCCTGAAGCTGATCGAACAAATCATCAATCCTCGGCAGCGGATACTTATTCTTGATTGTAACCTTGTTCAATTGCCGGTAATCAATACACATTCTCATTGACCCATCCTTCTTCTTAACAAACAACACCGGCGCACCCCAAGGCGAAACACTGGGTCTAATGAAACCCTTCTCAAGCAAGTCTTGCAACTGCTCTTTCAACTCTTTCAACTCAGGCGGGGGCATACCATTCGGCAGAATAGAAATGGGCTGAGTGCCCGGAGCCAAATCAATGCAAAAGTCAATATCCCTGTCGGGTGGCATACCCGGCAGGTCTGAAGGAAATACCTCAGGAAACTCCCGAACAACGGGCACATAATCGATAGAAGGGACCTCAGCACTAGAATCGCTAACATAAGCCAAATAGGCCAAACACCCCTTCTCGACCATACGTCGAGCCTTCACATAAGAGATAACACTACGGGTACAATGACCAGGAGTCCCTCTCTACTCTAAACGAGGCAAACCCGGTAAAGCTAAGGTCACAGTCTTGGCATAGCAGTCCAAGATAACGTGGTAAGGTGACAAGCAGTCCATCCCCAATATGACATCGAAATCAACCATGTCCAGAAGCAACAAATCTACACGAGTCTCAAGACCTCCAATAACCACAATACAAGAACGATGGACTCGATCTACTACAATAGAATCACCCACCGGTGTAGACACATATACAGGGGCACTCAAGGAATCACTAGGCATGACCAGGTACGATGCAAAATAAGATGACACATACGAGTATGTAGACCCTGGATCAAATAAAACTAAAGCATCTCTAACACCTGAATGGTACCTGTAATAACTGCATCGAAAGCCTCAACCTCGGGCCTGGCTGGAAGAGCATAACATCGGGGCTGAGCCCCACCACCTTGAACCACATCTCTGGGACGGTCTGCCGCTGGCTGGCCTCCACCTCTAGCGGCCTGAGCTCCACCTCTAGGACCTCTACCTCCACCTCTAGCACCTCTACCCCCACCTCTAGCTGGCTGGGCGGGCTGTGGAACACCTGGTGCCTGAACCATAGCACGGGAACCCTACTGCTGCGACTGAGTACCCACCAATCTCGGACAATCCCTCCTGATATGACCATACTCACCACACTCATAGCATCCTCCCGAGTGCTGCGGCTGAGGAAACTAAGACTGACCCTGGCGACCTGAATGACCACCCCAAAAACTCTGGAGCGGCGGTGCACTGATAGGAGCTGGTGGTGCACTGTAGGGCTGCTGATCAGAATACTGCATGTGAGAACCACGACCACCTGAAGCACTGTGAGAAATCTGAAGTGCTGACTGAAAGGGCCTAGGAGGATGGCCTCTTCCATACGAATCCCTGCCTCCAGACGAGGCACCACTGAATCTGCCTGACTGATGGGGTCTCTTGTCTGCCCTATAACCACCCCCCTGTGATAGAAATCTCAACCCTCCGGGCCACATTGGCCGCCTCCTGGAAATATATCTCACTCCCAGCCTCTCTAGTCATCTGAAGACGAATCGGCTGGATAAGTCCATCAATGAACCTCCCCACCCTCTCTCTCTCGGTGGGAGGTATGATAAGAGCATGACGAGCCAAGTCGATGAATCTGGTCTCATACTGTGTAACAGTCATAGAACCCTGCTGGAGACGCTCAAACTGCCTCCGATATGCCTCTCTCTGAGTGATGGGGAGAAACTTCTCCAGAAATAGCTGAGTGAACTGCTCCCAAGTCAAAGCTGGTGATCCGGCTGGTCTAGCCAAGCAATAATCTCTCCACCAAGTCTTGGCGGATCAAGATAAGAAAAAAGTAGCAAAATCGACCCCATTGGTCTCCACTATCCCCATGTTCCTCAGAACCTGAGCTGTCTAGATAATCTTGGGGATCCTCAGTATATGCACCGCTGAAAGTAGTAGTGAAGAGCTGGGTGAACCTGTCCAATCTACACAAAGCATCGGTAGACATAGCTGCACCATCGTCGGTCTGAGCTACCACACCCGGCTGAACTGCTCCAACTGGCTGAGCTGCTAGAGTCTGAAACTGGGGAGCTACCTGCTCCGGAGTGCGAGTAGCAAGAGTCTGGGCTCCTCCTCTAGCCAGAGAGACGGCTGGTGCTACAGGAAGTAAACCTGCTCGGCTGACACTCTCCATAAGGCCCACTAGACGGACCAGAGCATCCTGAAGAACTAGGGTAGCAATAAACCCTTCTGGGACCTGAGCTGGGCCCACCGGAACCGCCGGGGCCGGAACCTCATCATCAAAATCAACCTGAGGCTCCGCCGCTGGTGCTGCTGCTCTCGGCTGAGCTCTGCCCCTGCCTCGGCCTCTAGAACGGCCTCAGCGTCGGCCTCTGCCCCTCGTGGGAGCTGCTGCTGGGGACTCGGGCTGCTGATCGGTAGATGAAGAAGCGCGTGTTCTCGCCATCTACGAAAGAACAGAGTAGAAGTTCAATTAGCTCTGATACCAACTTGTCATGACCCGGATTTTCCACCCTCGGGAGTCGTGATGGCGCCTACTCGTAGAAGCTAGGCAAGCCACGGAATATAGAAATGCTTAACTTTTTCATTTTAATCCTTTTGACAACTTGAGTTAACAGGTAATCAACATATTAAAATTTAAGATAAACAGAAATAAGCGGAAGACTTAAGCAACTAAAAATAACCAAGCCAGTACTACAATGCCAATATACTCCTCTACCCGAAATCTGGTGTCACAGTATTCACGGAGAGACTAAGATTACTACAACAAATGTCTGAAAGAAATACAATCTGTCTCGGAATCTAATGAAAATAGAGTACATAATGAGATTGAAGAGAATGCCGGGCCTGCGGACGCCTGCAGGACTACCTCGGGATCTCTGGATGGACTGAAGGCTGGCTCCCAAGTGCTACTGTCCAAATGCTGCTCCGGCATCTGCACATAGTGCAGAGTGTAGCATCAGCACAACCGACCCCATGTGCTGGTAAGTGCCTGGACTAACCCCAGCGAGGTAGTGACGAGGCTAGGACCAGACCCCAGATAAACCTGTGCAGTTATATAATATACAGCGGAAAATAAACAGGAATAAACAATTTAAATGGGAGGGGATACATGCTACGAGGAAAAATGTCAAATTCGGCAGGAACTTAAAAGAAAATATGAGAGAACAACTCAGAATCTACAACATAACAATAATAATACTGTTGCGGCGCGCAACCCGATCCCTTAACATTTACCACTGTTGCGGCGTGCAACCCGATCCAATATAACATTGTTGCGGCGTGCAACCCGATCCATATTTATGATATTGTTGCGGCGTGCAACCCGATCCAATATAATATTGTTGCGGCGTGCAACCCAATCCATATTTTCATATACCTTTGGCAACAACCATACAAAGAGTCCCGGCAAGGGATCAACAATAAACTACACCATCCCGGCAAGGGATCAACAATAAAAGTAAATATGTCCCGACAAGGGAGAATCAGCTATAACCAATCTTAACTCAACCTCTATTCATCTCAGCTAACACCAATATTCAAACCATGAGTAATTCCCACGAGAACAAACTTAATTCTTGCTCAATATCGAGAATCATCAATTAAAGCATCTGTGGTATTATATAAGAACACAACAATATCAATTTAAGATTCACGGTCATGCTTGACATCAACGTATAGATACTCGTCACCATGCCTATACGTCGTACTCAACAAGAAGCAAATAGCAAGTAAGACTCAACTCCTAATCCCTCAAGTTAAGGTTAGACCGAACACTTACCTCGAACTTCCACGGCCAACTCAATCCTCAAACACCGCCTTTCCTTTCGAATTCGGTTCCAAATCAATTGTATCTATACATAATCTACTTAATAACATCAATATATGCTAAACAATCCAATCCCAATACTTAATTATAGTTTTCTAGTCATTCTTCCCAAAACCCCAAAAATTGACCCCGGGCCCGCTTGGTCAAAACACGAGGTTTGGACCAAAATCCGATCACTCATTCACCCACGAGCCCGAATATATAATTTGTCTTGAAATTCGACCCCAAAACGAGGTCAAATTATCAAATAATCAAAAAGCCCTAACTATACCCAATTCCCCAATTTTCTACCATTAAAACCCTAGGATTATTGATAAAAGTTGATGAAAAACATTAGATAGTTGAAAGAAATCAGTTAATGAATACTTACTTGTGATTTGGGAAGAAAATCTCTTGAGAAAATTGCCCTAGTTCTTCTATTTTTGTAAAATTTTGAAAGAAAAATCGCTGAAGTTATGTTTTAAAAGACTCACTGCCCGACTTCCGCATCTGCGGCTCGTGGGTCGCATCTGCGCAACCGCACGTGCGAGTAAATGACCGCTTCTGCGGAAATGACTTGGCCCACTGGGGCCGCATCTGCGAGGGAGAAATCCGCTCCTGCGGAACCGCTTCTGCAGAATATTGCCCGCATCTGCGAAGGGTAGACCGCACCTGCGAGTCCGCATATGCGGCCCAAGAGCCGCAGGTGCGGTTACACCAGAACTGGTACAACAGCAGTGTTTTCCTAAGTTTAAACACCCTGGAACCTACCCGAAACTCACTCGAGCCCTCGGGGCTCCAAACCAAACATGCGTACTAACTCAAAAATATCATATGAACTTATCCGTGCGATCAAATCGCGAAAATAACATCATAACCATCGAATTAAACCTCAAAATCAATGAAATATTTCAAAACTTCTTAAAACATCAAATTTTGCAATTAAGGCTCGAATCACGTCAAACGGATTCCGTTTCTTACCAAACTTCACAGAATTATCTTAAATCATATATAAGACTTGTACCGGGCACCGGAACAAAAATACGGGCCCGATACCAAGATGTTCTAATCAAATTTCATTTCCAAACCCTTTAAACAATTTCAGAAAATAATTTTTTTTTAAAAATTCATTTCTCGGGCTTGGGACCTCGGAATTCGATTCTGGGCATACGCCCAAGTCCCATATTTTCCTACGGACCCTCCGGGACCGTCACATCACGAGTCCGGGTCCGTTTACCCAAAACGTTGACCGAAGTCAAATTAATTCATTTTATAGTCAAAATTTATCATTTTTCACAGAATTTCTCATTTAAGCTTTCCGGCTACACGCCCGGACTGCGCACGCAAATTGAGGTGAAGATAAAAGAGAATTTTAAGACCTCGGAACACAGAATTCAATTTAAAAGCATGTGATGACCTTTTGGGTCATCACAAAAAGCAAATTGGTCACTTATTGTGGACCGGAGGGAGTAATATTTTTAAGTCGTGCTCACTTTTAGTGCACTTGACTTTAATTTTTAACCAATACGTATGTTTAATCATAGCAAACAGTAATTGTGAATATGTGAAGAAGCCAGATCAAGTTTGTTAAGAAATTTCAGGCCAAAAAGGGAGAATTGTTAGGATTTTGACCTGATTTTCTTTCTATATTTGGATTTAACCATTTCTTGAAGGAAGAAAAAAAATAGTTTACCATAATTCATTTTACTTTTCCTATATGATGATATGGATCTCTTCCATATATGACTAATTCTTTTCTTGGAGGAGAATTTTTGCACTTTTATAAATTGAGAATATATCCATCATTCACACGACAACACAATAGTATTTACAATGTAGTTTAAAGAGTCTTATTTAATGAGAGATTATTCTCTCAATAGTTTTTTTTATTTTTGTTTTATATTAATTTTCATATATGTAGGTCAATTGATCAAAACTTCGTTATAGTATTCTCTTATAATATATTTTTATTTTGTCGTTTGATTTATTATATTGCTAATGTTTATTTTGTTAGTTTCCGTATAACCAGAGAAGATTAGATTTAACATTGATCGGCGCCAACAGCAAAAAGAGGTAGTTGGGGAACTAGATAGAAGAAGACGGATGGAAAGGAGCTTTTGCGGAAATGAGATTAATTTAGGAACACGACTGTAGCGCGTGACGAGGACGTGAGGTTAGAGAATATTTTCATCTGCATAGACAAAAGTGATCATACTATTAGTGAAAAGGTAACATATTGACAGGGACATTTTAGGTAAAGAGAAACTGAGTACATTGCTAACATATTAGGTTAGCAATGCAGTATATTAGTAAAATATATAGAGAGAGAGGATGGGTAGACCAAGTCAACTTGCCTGCCCAAAGTTTTATCTTTAAGAGGAGTCCCTTGCCCGTTGCCCTAAAAATTATGGATATAAATAGCATATTCCATCAACTTGGAACACTCTATAAAAGGTAACAAGAAACCCTAATAGATACTAGTACTACATCTTTTCATTGTTGCCTCCTTTTGGTCTCTTTTTATTTTCTCAATTGCTTTTCCTTTTATGGAATAGTTTCAGTTTCAGTTCAACGTTTTCTTTGCCGGTTCAAATCTCTCACAAGTGTAAGTCATTTTCACAAATAGTTTTGAGTAGTAAATCATATCTTTTTTACCTCCCATGACCCAGGTTTACTTTTTCTCATCTTAGAGTGTAATTTATTAGTTAATAAAATTAAATGAAAATTATGAGAAATCAAGATTCTAATCTCAACAAAGATAAAAAAAAAAAAAAAAAAAAATCGTATGCTCTCCATGGAGTTAGCTGTATACGTAATAGGTTTGACAACTTTTCTACTACTTTGGAAGTATTTTTTTTATTGCAGTTTTCAATCCTATCCTGGTTTTTGGTATATACCCTTTCTAGTAAAAGTAGAAAACATTATTTGACTATGTGGGTTTCTATTTATAGACTTTATTATGTGCAAAATCTTCCATCCGCTTGCAAAATATGAATGGGCAGAGCGGCCATCTTTTGCGCAAAGTGACAAGATGCTCTTTTACAGTGAGTCACCTCATGGTGTGCTTACCTGCTGGATCTAAAAGGTTTAACTTTATTAATAAGTTTAACCTTCCTAGATTCACAGAGCAGACATTTAATTTCTTGATTCATTTGAAATAAAAAAGCTGTAGCATATTAAAACTTAAGCCAATAACAAAAATTAAAAGATAGAACATTTGGCAATATATCGTCTAATATATAGACGTGTGACTTGTAAATGTAAAAGCCCGTCTAAATTTGTTGGGTAGTGTTAATGTTCTCATGTTGGTTTTGCTTTTTGTTGCATAATCCTCACCTCTGCTGATTTACGATAGACACATTTTTATATCCAACTAAAAAGAAGAAAAATCATCCAAAAATAGTTTTCCAAAGTAAAATATTTACCAAAATTTGCTTCATATCTGACGTTCTAAATGTTGCAGTTGACGTTTAGGTCACTGCGTAAACTTGGCGAAATGGTAAAATTTTGACCATACTTCGGTTGGACTTATAGAGGACACTAAATAAAGTTTTATAATTTTCCTGTAGAAGATTAAATATAATACTGTCAATTGAGAAATAGTGAAGTGGATTAGGTGGATTAATATGCATCTTAAACCTACTAGTATTCTAGTTTGTAGCAGGAAAATAAGGCAATTTTTGATTTGGAATGTTCATGAAAAACCATGGTATCAAGTTGGTTACTAAAAACCATGGCATTACTAGAACTCAAGCATTAAAAATTAAAGAACTTTGGTGTTGAAATAAAAAAGGGGATATTTTGCTAAGACCATAACAAATGGGGGCATTCCGCCAAGACCAGCCCCTTTGGGGTCACTCCGTGCTAATTTTTAGTTTTAACACAATTAACATTAGCTTATACAATACTCTAAAAACTAAGAATCAAGACAAGAAATAAGCGACAAATATTATATTCGATTGTAAGTGATGGGGTTACAATCTCTAGAATATCTCAAATCTAAAGAGATGTAGTCCTTTGATTCTTCTCTTCACGAACGATGGTTTAAGGGCTCGAGAGCTTGATCTTGAACTTGTCGGATTTCAGACTTGTGGTGCATCACGAACAATTTGAAGGTCGTCACGAACTAGGATTTGGTGTTGGTTTTCACGAACGGAAGATTTGAAGCCGCCTGCCTATGGTTTGAGTTTGCCTTTGGGATTAACCGTTGACGAGATTGCAGATGTGGAGGGAGACCTTGATGCTATTCTTCAGAACTTCTTTATCATTTCATTCTACTTACTTGATGTACTTCTTTTCTGATTTCTGGGTCCCCTTTAGCCTTCCCCTTTGACCCCATTATATAGGTCTGAGTGAAGTAACCTCCAACAAAATCCTAGTGGGTCATTAGGCTTGAGGCTTGTGGGCCGGCCTATTTTGATAGAAGAATGGGCTAGCACAATTGTATTGGACTTTTATTTATATCAATTTGATTAGATTTAAAAAATTACTAGTCCATCATATTTATTTGGACAAATATATATTTTATTTGAGATAAAATTCAAATTTTTTATAGATTTAAATTTAATTGTCTACAAATGCCTCATACTTCAGGGCTTGTTGGAGCGTAGACTTTCCCAAATGAATGATAAGACTAGAAGTACCAGAGATAACAACATTTTTTCCATCATTGTGTAATGATACTTCGTTGAGATCTGTTTAAGTGTTCTATTTCCGAAGAGTGACTTAGAGTCATCGATGATTGGAATTTCTTCTTCACATTTTTCATGCGGACCTGAGCAAAATTGCAGTGCAATTCTACTTCATTCAAATTGAACCATCGACCCTGCTAACAACTTGTGTCTTGTAGCTTTAATTCCCTTTTCAAGTGAGCGAATAAATATGGCAGTTTCCATATGTAGTATGAACTTAGTTAATGAATTACTAAATTTATATTGAACTAAGTCACACCATCCCGCCTACGACAAATAAAAAACAATCAGATTTACGAGAAAGCTTCGATTTATTCACTTGATTTCTGATTCCAAAGATATGCTTTCCTTTGATGTGCGAACTTTGGAATATTTACTCAAACAAAATTCTCACAACATGGTATTATTCTAATTCAAGAGTGGTCCTAGAATCCATCTTTATCATGTAAGAATCCTAAATCCTAACCAACTGGGAATTACTCTTGCTTTGAGAGGAAAATACGTGTAATTCAAGGAAAACACAACCGCCTAGGAAGTCTATAAATAGAGGTGCTCCTTAAGAAGTTTCTCATCAAAGCATCGGCCATTTCTTTTCCCTCTACGTTTTTTAGCTTTTCTTTTTTCTTGCACTTCTTGGCCTTGTTGTTATAGGGTATCCGCAATACAGAGAATACAGATTCTCTCAAGTGAATCCTTCTTCATGTTGTCCCAATTTCCTTTTCTGCACTATATGATAAACTTTAATTTCAAGCAGTAACGTTTCTTCTTTCTATTGCAGCATCAGCCAGCTTTGCACGCTTGCATAAAAGAATTCACATCTTATTGTAGGAGTGTCCAAGTCATGAGCCTCTTGATCCTACTATGACTAGCCTCAGAGGACTTCCATATATCACAGATTCATAGTCAAACTCCTTCTGGATCGTTGGAACTAATTTTAGAAGTTGATGTACGCATCTGCCTGCTGATCTCGTAGCTTTGAGAAAAAGTCGCATCATGGTGTAGGAGCGTCGAAAACATGGGCCACTTGATTTCCTTGACACTAGACACGGAGTGTTGTAACATATCAAGATTTTGAAACCAAATTTGCTATATAGTGTCTCAGGAGTATTTCTACGCTTCAGATTCTGCCGCGCTCGACTTTTCAGCTTTGCGCGCCTTCAAGAAAGATTCATATCTTGGTGCACGAATATCAGAATCACGAGCGGTTTGTAGCTATAAAAACTAGACTCCCCGAACTATAATTGTGTAAAGATCACAATCAGATTGATCCTAGATCGTCCCAGATACTATTAAGAAGTTATACGATGAGTTCTGACGTGCTGGCTCTTTCAGCTTTGCGCTCTCTCGCCAAAAAATTCATATCTCGAGATAGGAGGACCCAAATCACGAGCCATCTGCACCGTTGAAAAGAAGAACACGAGAGATACAACACATATAAAACTCAAAGCACTACCCTTTTTTATCCAGTCACAATAAGTTTTTGAATCTAGCTTCGGAAATCAAGAGGATTTTTTTGGGTAGCATACTTTTTTCCCCCCGATTTGGCGAGGTAAAGCTTGGCGCATCCTCATCTTTTAGAAATTGGAGGACAAAAACTTGGCGCATCCACCTTTTCAGCCGAGGCTTTGGCGGACAACAGTTTGGTGCATCCACCTTTTTAGTCGAGCTTTTGCAAACACTCAATCACTCGTGTGTGCCCGTCTTCCACCTCCATGATTATGGCTCGCATTCTGTCCCTGACTTAGAAGGAGTTTCATGGCGTCCTCTTCTTGTAATTTGGCGAAGAATTCCATGGTGAGTTCTCCATCCTAGATCAGGTGAAGAAGTAAATGATCAACACTCTCCCTTTTACACACGAGGTGCGTGGAACTTTTCATCCAGCGTGCCTTGGCGTGTATGATCTTCTCTTCCAAATTAGCAAAGAAGTTCATGGAGCATCCTTATCACAACTTTGACGGAATAATGTGCGGAGCATTTCATCCTTCAAGGTTTAGCAAAGAAGTGCATGTCACAATATTCACCATCCTCATTGAAGCATCGTGTCATTGACACTGGTCCTTGTTGTTGAGCTAAAGCTCTGTGTCATTAATTGGCACTGATCAACTAAAGAGAACCAAAATCTTCGTGCCATTGTCACTTGGGAGCTCCAAAATATTTTCTCTTTTATAGATTTTCAAGAGCAGTCTTGATCCCTAAGAAGATTCACTAGAGGTTCACATGATTAGGGATGAACCATTCGTCTCTTTATTGCGGATGGGCGAGATAATTTCGTGGTGTAACCCTACTTTGCGGCTTGTAAAAGGGGATATTTGGAGCAACTCCTTTTCACCTTTGGTGAGAAAGCATGTGACGCATCCCATCCTTTGAGGCTTGGCGAGATTCACACTTGGAGTATCCTTTTCCCAACCTTGGCGAGTAAGTGCGTGGTGTATATACCTTTTTTGTATCTTGGAGAGACACTTGGAGTACTACTCTTGTATCGTTCCCTAGCAAGTATGTGAAGAAGCCATTCTGCAATCATTGGTGTGGGACCACCTTTCCTTGCAATTTGTCAGAGAAATGCATGGAGTATCTTAACCTTCAAGCTTTGTCATGGAACCACATATTCTTGCAATTTTGCGAGGAAGTTCATGGAGTGTCCTAACCTTCCATTTTTTTGGCGTCGAACGAACCGTTCTTGCAATTTGGTGAGGAAGTTCATGGAGCATCCCATCCTTCAAGAATTGGAGTAGAACAAACTCTTATTGGAAATTGGAAAAGAAGTGCATAAAATGTTGTTCTCACAACTCGATGAAATGATACATATAGTGCTCTATCTTTCTAACTTTGGAGGAGAGCATCATCATCTTCTCTTTGTCATGGCGATAAAGTAGACTTTATTTTTTTTAAATTATGTGACTAAACTTAGAACAAAATTCTAAATTGCCTACGTACCTCCGCAAATAGGATCAAATCATTACGTAGTTCAGAAAAGTATAATTTTTTTATTTGCAGTTTATACACATGCATACAAGGAGTTGCAACATGAAGACTTTTCTCAAATTTAAAGAGCTTTACATCTTGGTAACTTTGCTCAAATTTGATGAGCTTTACATCTTGAATACTTTTTTCTAATTTGAAGAGCTTTACAACTTGAAGACTTTGCTCGAATTTGAAGAGCTTTGCAACTTTAAGTGTTAGCCCATATTTGAAGAGCTTTGCAACTTGAAGTCTTTGCTCAAATTTAAAGAGCTTTACATCTTGAGAACTTTTCTCAAATTTGAGGAGCTTTACATCTTGAAGGCTTTTCTTGAATTTGAAGAGCTTTGCAACTTTAAAGTCTTTTCTCGATTTGGTGAGCTTTGCAAGGTGAAGATTTGGCATGAATTTGAGGAGTATTGTAACATACAGTTTAGGCTCGTGTATCAATGAGCATCATAACTTGCATTTAGGCTCGTATGTTGAGGAGCATTAAAACCTACAGTTTAGGCTCATGCGTTAAGGAGCACAATGACATGCAGTTTAGGCTCGCGCATCGAGGAGCATGGATGTATGGACTCTTCAATTTCAGTTTTAGATGAATACTCCCCCCCTCCTCAGCATCGTCTACTTCTTTTTTGTCATGAGTCTAAACAACAAGCAACTCTGATCTACTGGTAGCCATACTCAATTCGTCATGAGACCCTTGAGGAAATCCATGCTCGGGGATTTGATCTTTCAACCGAGATCGAGAGCGCTAAGAAGCTTGAAGCTGAGGCTGAGAAATTAGCTTATCTCACTGATGATGACGAATTCGAAAGCTTGAGCAAATCCGAAAGTGCAGAAGACCCTGAGGGTGGGGACGCCACACCCGGAGATGACCAGGCCACTAAGGCTTTTAGTTAGTTTTTGTATTTCTGTCGAGGCCGATTTGGCCTTTTGTAAATAACTTCCATCGGGCCGTGTTGCCCTTGTAAAAAGGTTTTGATGAATATAAAACACTTTTTCCCTTCTGAATCTGTTACCTTTTTGTATGGGTCAAAGCGCTTTAGCAAAAAATTATGAAGTTATTTTTGAAGGTCCAAAGTTCGAGATGGTAAGGACCGATAATAAGTACTGTCCTCAACCATTTATGATTGATGGACCCCGAATGATCATTCGAACTTGAGTTAGAGTAGATCTTAGGCTTAACAGTCGAATGAGGATTTGCTCGAACTCAAAGTGAAGGTAGCCCTTAGGCTTTATGATCAAGTGAAGAGTTGCTCGAACTCGAGATAAAGTAGCCCTTGGGCTTGATAGATAGTCCCAGAGTGAGAATTTGCTCGAACTCAGGTTAAGGTAGCCCTTGGGCTTTGTAGTGGAGTGAGGACTTGCTCGAACTCGAGATAAGGTAGCCCTTGGACTTGATAGATAGTCCCCGAGTGAGAATTTGCTCAAACTCGGGTTAAGGTAGCCCTTGGGCTTTGTAGTCGAGTGAGGGATTGCTCGAAATCGAAGTAAAAGTAGCCCGTAGGCTTCATAGTCGAGTGAGGACTTGCTCGAACTCGAGATAAGGTGGCCCTTGTGCTCGATAGATAGTCCCTGAGTGAGAATTTGCTCGAACTCGGTTTAAGGTAGCCCTTGGGCTTTGTAGTCGAGTGAGGGTTTGCTCGAACTCGAAGTAAAAATAGCCCTTAGGCTTTATGATTGAGTGAGGATTTGCTCGAACTCGAGATAAGGTAGCCCTTGAGCTTTGTAATCGAGTGAGGTCTTGCTCGAACTCGAAGTAAAAGTAGCCCTTAGGCTTCATAGTCGAGTGAGGACTTGCTCGAAATCGAGATAAGGTGGCCCTTGGGCTCGATAGATTGTCCTCGAGTGAGAATTTGCTCGAATTCGGGTTAAGGCAGCCCTTGGGCTTTGTAGTCGAGTGAGGATTTTCTTGAACTCGAAGTAAAAAGTAGCCCTTAGGCTTTTGTATTTTTTCTTTCTTTTGTGTCTTTTTCGAGGCCATTTTTTCACGGGTTTCGGACGTTTCCGATCCGTGTTAAATTGGCCATAGCCCTTTGGTTCAGGTGTAGCCCCGTGAGCTTGCTTCCCGAGTTATCCAGGCATGCCTAAGATAACGCTCCCCGAGTGGGAATGGCCGTGACTTTTAAAATTTGAGGGTCGCCTAAAAGGTCTTATGCCCTCGACGCTCAATAGTTCGATATGTTCGAGTTTTATTTTTTGGACGGCAGTCCCCGAGTTTGGGGGTGAATATCCAAACTCTTGTTATGATCGGCCCTTAAGCTCCTTCCCATAATAAATTGAAAGTATGGAATTGTAAAGTAGAAAAACATTTTCTAAGACATGAGATAATTGCAAGGAAAAATACTTCTTTTTATTCTTGTGAAAAATGATTACACATGCGCACATGTTTTGAGCCAGGGCTCGAACAACGTATCTGGGCACGGTTCGTTCGATCGTTTGGGACCTATTGAGATCCCGTCATTATGAAGTAATTTCCTCGAAACAAAGTTGACATCCAAAGGCAATGTCCCCCAGTATTCGAGGTTTATTGTAGGAAACCTCGGATACTATTAAATGCTATCTTTGACACCAATTCGTAGTCAGCCTTTGATTCTAAGTTAGCATGATCCGATGTTGCCTCATTAAAAACCTTGCCGAAAAACCCAATTGGGACAAATACGGTTCAAGGGAAAAAGAATGCAACACATGCTTTAAGATCGAAAGCTTTGCGCCGCTCCTTGTTGATAACCTACAAGTGTTAGTCGAAAAATAGAAAGAATTGAAATGGGGTCGTACCTTCATTTGGATTTCGGATGTTTAATGTGACCTTCTTCAGTACCAAGTCCCCGTGAACTTTTACTTCGATCATTTCTCCTCTCATTCCATGTAGAACGGTCCCCATTATACGGTTGATATCGATCCCTTTTTGACCTCGGTTCTCGGCCGATATCTCTCTTGATTCTATCCATGGGCCTGTTAGGCTAAACGGACCCAGAAGGAGCCCCAGTTGATCATCCTTGACCCTGATCTTCGATTGATACTGATTGTGTACATCGACCCAAGTGACAGCTGGGTATTCGATCAAATTCTGCTTCAACTGCTGGGAAGCTACTGAACTTCGAACATTAAGACCTTGAGTGAAAACTTGAACGGCCCAATCATCGGTGATCGGTGGCAAATCCATTCGTTCCATTTGGAACCGAGATACGAATTCCCTGAGCATCTCGTTGTCCCTCTGTCTTACCTTGAAAAGGTCTGACTTTCTTGTTGCGACCTTATTGGCCCAGGCGTGTGCCTTTACATAGGAATCCGCGAGCATAGCAAACGAGTCAATAGAATTAGGCGGTAAAGTATGATACCATATCATAGCACCCTTCCATAAAGTCTCCCCAAATTTTTTCAACAAGACGGATTAGATCTCGTCATCTTCCAAGTCATTTCCTTTGATAGAACACGTGTATGAGGTGATGTGTTCATTTGGATCAGTTGTCCCATTATATTTAGGAATCTTGGGCATACAAAACTTCTTGGGGATCTGCTCCGAAGCTGCGCTCGGGGGGAAAGGTTTTTGTACAAAAATTTTGGAATCTGGACCTTTCAATATTGGTGGAGCCCCCAGGATCTGGTTGACCCTGGAATTATAGGTTTCTACCTTCTTATCGTTTTCATTGATCTTCTTTTCCCCTGTCTCGATTTGCTTTGTCAATTCTTCGAGCATCTTAATGATAGAAGGGTTGGTCTCCGATTCCTTCTCGTTCGGCCTCTTCGAAGTCAACTCGACCCCGTGTATGATTTCCTAGGATGGCTTAGGTTCGACCCTACTCGATGTGTGATTCTAATTTTGGAGCTGAACAATTGCCGCCTGTTGGGCTTGTAACATTTCGTAGATTACCCGCAGGTTGATCCCGCCATCCTCACCACGGTGTGCATTATGAGTAGTCGATGGGGTACCCCCACGAACGCTGCTTTCGGGATCGACGGCCAAATTTCCGTTGATGGCTACATGCAAACTGACGTCGATTGGATCTATAACCGGAACTCTATCGAGGCCAGCAAGGAGTACAACGTTTCCTAATGCAATGTTCTCATTCTCACTGTGGTGGCTGAGATCATTGTCAATGTGTTGAGGAGTTGGCTGAGAGTTTGACATATTTTAATCCTATAATCAAAGACACTTCAAAGAACAAGCGTAAAATAGTGTGTATTACGAAAACTTGTATCAGGCAATCACTATTATCCTTAGCCCCACGGTGGGTGCCAAACTGTTTACCCTAAAAACGAATAACAATTGAATTTATACTATGGTTTTAAGGACACGTGATTTCACTTGGAAAAAACTAAGAAAAAACGTGAATTGATATTGAAATTGATAGTAAATAGAAGTTAAAGCAAACTAAATGAATTAAGTAGTTGTTGGCCAAGTAAAGGTGAAGTTTTGAAGACTGACAAAGGAACTCAGACATGGACCAGGTCCATCCTTGTGAAGCACAGTTATGATCAATTCAAACATGTGAGATGCACGTGAAGGATATAAACCTAACTTATTAGAAGTGATATCTCCTGATCATGATCGAAAAGGTTTCATATTGGATAAGGAGAAGACCCCTTATACAAAGAGAACGCGGCTTAAGAAAAGGATAGAGTTAGAGTATGAGATCAACTAGAATTCTTTCACCATGGAAGAATAGCATCAGAATTGTAGTCAATCTCTAATTACTAACTCCTTCAATATCAGTGTTGTTCTCTTTTATAGGCAACGCACACAAGCACAAGTTAAACGTGAATTGAGAGCAAAATAGCAAGGCAATTTTGCAAGCAGTTCGTGTGTGATTCAAGCGTGCAAACCTGAAGCTACTTGAACCAGATAGAAGAACCAGTTCCAAGTGTCTGTCTTTTATTCTAGTTCAATTGTAGTAGGTGATTTTGTATTATACCTTTCAGCTTATCTAGAAGCAATTGTATTAGGTACTTAGAGTTTTCAAGTTAGAGTTAACTTGAAGTTGTCGCAATAGTTGAAGTTGTGTGCTACAACGGGATTAGAGTTAATCCTAGTTTTACAAAAGAGTTTTTGTAAATGTAGTTTTTGGCTCAGTGATTTTAGTGGAGAGTTTGGGAAAATCCTACTGGAAGGTAGGTCGTGGTTTTTTCACCTTTTGAGCCAGGTGTTTTCCAAGTAAAATCTCTGTGTTCTTTGTTTTCTGTACTTATTATTCTGCAACAGTAGTAGTTGGAACACATAGAAGAACCAGGTCCTTCTACAATCAAGTTAAGCGATAATTGGGTACCACACAAATCACCCCCCCCCCTCTTGAGTGGTATTGAAGTATTAAACATCAATTGGTATCAGAGCAGGTTATCCTTGAAGAGGCTAACACCTTAGGAACAGATCAAGATGAGCGCACCGCCTGGAAACTGGGAAGGACAATCCACTGCTATGCATCCACTCTTTAATGGCCAATACTATTCCTGGTGGAAGAACAGGATGAGAGATCACATAATAGGAGAAGACTATGAACTTTGGGACATTGTTACTGATGGTCCCCTGGCTACTACAAAGAAGAATGCTGAAGGAATGGATGTGCCAAAGACTAGAGCTGACTGCACTGCTGAAGATTTGAAATTATGGGAAAAGAATGCTAAGGCTAAGAAATGGCTTGTGTGTGGACTTAGTCCAGACGAGTACAGCAGAATTCAAAGTTGTACTACTGCTAAGGAGATTTGGGACACTCTACAAGTGGCCCATGAAGGAACTCCTCAAGTAAAGAGATCAAGAGGAACACTGCTGTATTCTCAATATGAGAATTTCACTATGAAGGAAGGAGAAACTATCCATGAGATGTATACAAGGTTCACAACACTAACAAATGAACTTAAGTCTCTTGGAAGGATTATCCTTGAAGAAGACAAGGTTGAGAAAATCTTGACAAGGGTTTTGCCAGTAACTTGGGAAAGCAAAATCACTGCTATTTAGGAATCAAATATCATTGCTACTCTCAAGTTGGATGAGCTGATTGGAAATCTTACTACCTATGAACTAAGAAGGCAAACCATGAAGATGGATGCACCCAAGAAGGAAAGAAGCCTGGCTCTCAGAATAGCTGAAGGTGCAGACTTAGAGGATGATGAAATGGCTATGATCGCAAGAGATTTCAAGAAGTACCTAATGATAGGAAAGGGTTCTTTAAGAGGTGAAACCTTCAACAAACCAAGGGCCACTGAAAAACAGACCAACGAGGGCTGCTACAAATGTGGTAAGACTAACCATATGATCAAGAACTGTCCTCAGTGGGAAATTGAATGGAAGAAAGAAAGGGCTGAACGAAGAAACAGGAAGAAGGAACAGGTTCATCTGAAGAAGAACAAATGATCAACAAAGGCTATGGTTGCTGCTTGGGGAGAAAGCTCAGATGAGGATTCAGAAGATGAATCTGGAGATAAACAAGCCCTAATAGCCATTGGAGAATCAGATGATAAACAAGAGGTAAGTGTGATTCATCTCAAAGACAAGATTAAATTTTTGTCTAAAGAAAAGCTATCTGAATTACTACTAGATTTCATTGATGGGTCTGAGGTCATAAACAATGAGAAGGAATAACTGTTTAGGGAATGTGTGATCCTAAAGGCTAAGTGCAAAAATCTGGAACTCAGGGCTAGTGAAAGTGATAGGAAAAATACTGAGTTGAAGAACCAGGTTCTTGAACTTAACACCGCTGTGTTAGAACTTAGATCTGAAAATTTAAAACTGAAATTAGGAATAGGTAAAAAGAAAGCTGATCACACACACCTCACCTTAGAAGAAAATCTAAGAAAAATAAAGGATGAGTTGTACAAGAGAGATGAGCAGATAAGGGTCCTAAAAGAAGATCTAGGCAAGGTGAAGCATGTACTAGACAGAACTTGCAAATAGAATAAGTCCTCTGATGCACTATCCTGGTTACAAGAGCATCAAAGTAGCAATAAGAGAGGACTTGGCTATGGGACCCCAGCACCTAAGTGGGATCCCAAAAGCAAGTACATCACACTTCCCGAGAACAAAATCTGCACACACTGTGGCAGGACCGGTCATTACAAAAGTGAGTGTAATGCAAAAGAAAAGGCCAGTCAAAAGAACAAAATCTTAGTTCAAGGGAAAAATAGGTTGCCTGGATGGGCTAAAAAGAATCTGATTCACCCCTTTGCCTATAGAGAGGGCCCCAAACTAGTTTGGGTTCCTAAGACTAACCCCTGATTTCGTTTTGTAGGTCCAAGTGAAGGGAAGTAGCCAAATATGGTACATGGATAGTGGCTGCTCAAAGCATATGACTGGAAGTAAGGACCAATTCCTTTCACTTGAGAACCTAAAAGGAGGTATTGTCTCCTTTGGAAATGGTAAGAAAGGTGAGATCATTGGGGTTGGAAAGGTAGGTAAGACAGACTCACATTCTATTAAGAATGTCTACTCGATAAATGGCTTGAAATATAGCCTAATCAGTGTATCACAACTGTGTGACAGAGGTAACTTGGTAGCATTCACCTCTACCAAATATTTTGTGATAAATCTTACCACTGACAAGATTGTTTTGCAGGGAAAAAGAGTAAACAATATTTACATTGTAGATTTGTCCACTCTTTCAGAAAATGAACTCACTTGCTTGTGTGTCGGACAATGATCCCCTCCTATGGAACAAAAGACTTGGTCATGCACGTCTAAATCAACTCAACAAATTAGTCTCCAAGGACTTGGTGATAGGGTTACCTAACATCAAGTTTAAGGAAGACAAAGTTTGTGAGGCTTGTGCAAGGGGGAGGCAGGTAAGATCCTCTTTTAAAAGCAAGAAAGTGGTAAGCACGACCAGGTCATTGGAACTGGTTCATATGGATCTCTGTGGTCCAATGAGAACATCGAGCACAGGTGGTAAAAAATATATGATGGTGCTTGTTTATGACTACTCTAGGTTTACCTGGACATTATTTTTAACATCTAAAGATGAAGCATTTGACATGTTTACTGCCTTTGTTAGAAACACTCAAAAACAGCTAGGTAATCAACTTGCATCAATTAGGTCTGATCATGGAACTAAATTTGAAAATGCTAAGTTTTCTGAATTTTGTGATGAACATAGCATAGATCATAATTTTTCTGCCCCTAGGACTCCACAACAAAATGGAGTAGTTTAAAGAAAGAATAGGACACTTGAAGATATGGCTAGGACTATGCTTCTTTCTAGTAAACTGCCTCATATCTTCTGGACAGAAGCTGTAAATACTGCATGCTACATCATTAATAGGTTCATGACTAGACCTCTTATAGAGAAGACTCCATATGAGTTACTTAAAGGGAGAAAGCCAAATATATCCCATCTTAGGGCATTTGTATGCAAGTATTTTGTGCAGAATAATGGAAAAGACTCCCTAGGTAAGTTTGATCCCAGAAGTGATGAGGGAGTATTCTTGGGATATTCTTCACATAGCAAAGCTTATAAAGTGTACAACAAAAGAACTATGTGTGTAGAAGAAAGTGTACATGTAGTTTTTGATGAAACTAACATTCTTTCTGAGAGACAGGAACATGAAGATGAAGCTATTGGACTGGTAAAAGAATTGAGTAAAGTCACAGCTTAAGCTGAAGCTGCACCAAAAGAAGGAACATGTGATGGAACAGGTTCTTCCATCCAGGGCAACTTGACAAGGGAACTGAACAAAGAAGAAATGAATCTAATTCCCAAGTGGAACCTGTCCATGAGCCTGTTCCTCAGCAACAGAACATGGGAGAAACTTCAAACAGAAATTAGGTTGTTGTGAAACCTTACAAGTATCAAAGTTCTCATCCCATTGAGAACATCATTACTGATCCAACTTCTGGAGTTAAAACTAGATCTCAATTAATCTTATGATGCATTCTTATCTCTTATTGAATCTAAAAATGTTGTTGAGGCTTTGCATGATGCAGACTGGGTGAATGCAATGCAAGATGAACTCAATCAGTTTGAAAGGAGTCAAGTGTGGCATCTGGTTACAAGACCCAAGGACAGATCAGTAATTGGCACTAAATGGGTCTTCAGAAATAAACTTGATGAAGATGGAACTGTTACAAGGAACAAGGCAAGGTTGGTGGTCCAAGGTTATAGCCAAGAGGAGGGCATAGACTATGATGAGACCTTTGCTCCAGTTGCAAGACTGGAGGCAATAAGACTCCTCATAGCCTTTGCAGCACATATGGAATGTATCCTTCACCAGATGGATGTGAAGAGTGCCTTCCTAAATGGCTACTTAAAGGAAGAAGTATTTGTCAAACAACCTCCAGGGTTTGAAAGCAAGGAGTGCCCAGATCATGTATACAAACTGGACAAGGCACTATATGGACTCAAGCAGGCTCCTAGAGCATGGTATGAACGCCTATCCATATTCCTGCTTGAATATGGATACAAAAGAGGTAAGATTGACAGTACTCTATTCTTGAGGAAAAAAGGTAAGGATCTACTAGTAGTACAAATATATGTTGATGACATAATTTTTGGGGCAACCACTGAAAAACTTAGTAAGGAATTTGCTAAATTAATGGGGAATGAATTTGAAATGAGCATGATGGGTGAGCTTAACTTCTTCTTAGGCTTACAGATCAAACAAAACCCAAATGGAACCATGATCCATCAGCAGAAATATGCAAAAGAGTTGATTAAGAAATTTAAAATGGATGAATCAAAGGAAATAGACACTCATATTGCAACAACTACTAAATTAGACATCGATGAACCTGGTTCATCTGTTGATCAGAAGTTGTATAGGGGTATGATTGGTTCACTTTTGTATCTTTCTGCTAGCAGAACTGACATTGTCTTCAGTGTAGGGCTTTGTGCTCTATTTCAAGCAAATCCTAAGGAATCTCACTTGACTGCTGTTAAGAGGATATTGAGATATTTGAAGGGTACTACTGACCTTTGCCTTTGGTATCCTAAAGGTAGTAACTTTAATCTAGTAGGATATGCTAATGCTGACTATACAGGTTTCCTTGTGGATAGGAAGAGCACCTCAGGTATGACTCATTTTCTTGGTTCATGTCTGGTATCATGGGCTACTAAAAAGCAGAATTCAGTGGCCTTATCCACTGCTGAGGCTGAGTATGTTGCTACTGCTTCTTGTTGTGCCCAACTGCTGTGGATCAAACAGTACATGATGGATTTTGGTATTGAAGTTGGTTACATCCCTATTTTTTGTGATAACACTAGTGCTATTAAGATGACTAAGAACCCAGTCCATCATAAGAGAACTAAGCACATAGATGTTAGACATCATTTCTTAAGGGACAACTATGAGAAAGGATTGATCACAATTTGTGCTACTGATAAGTAGATTGCTGACATCTTTACTAAATCACTGAGTAGAGAAAGCTTTGAAAGGAACAGGTTAGAGTTAGGGATGATTAAGATCACCTAACGGGGCCAGTTCAATATGCACATGAAAAAAAAATTGAATTTATTTTTTGGCTATGAAATATGGAGCTTGTGTAAATATATAGATTAATTTTTACTCAGTTTCATACTGTAAATAGTATACTCCTGTGACATGTGTTGATATGACTCACTGATCTCTAACAAATTTCTCTACTTTGGAAAATAGAGGATTCTAAGTGAAGAACCTGGTTCATCGGTATTGGTTCATCTGAATAACGAGGTATGTTTTCTATACTCTGCACAATTAAAAATATTAATATTTAAATCATGAGCAGAGTCCTACCTATGATAAAAAACATAAGAAAGTCCTATCCGTTTAATTTTTGAACCAGTTCCGTCCTTATTAGAATTCTCACCACATAAGTTGCCTAAAATCTAGGGAAGCTTAATCGCTCATTCAACCTGAAATTTCAGGTTTATTGGACTTCTAATTGACTGCAAAAAGCTACCATTAGTCATTAATTAAGTCTCTCACTTTAAAAAACCATCATCACCATCTGCCACTGATCGAGGCCAACCCTGTACTACTATAGAGTAGCAAGAGTGGTCGAAGCAGCTTTTACCCGAGAAGGTCGGCATCGATTTCCACAGGGAGCTAGAGATGAGAATTGAGTTTCTATCTAAATTGGAGTTGCGTGATTATTCCTAATTGCACTTCTAAACATAGCCAGTTTTAATATTACTTCTAAATTTATTCTACTAAGATGCTAAATTAAGCTAAGTTAAGCTAAGTGTAAATTATTGAAGGTTGTCTAATTGGTTAAAAGGCACTAGGGGAGTGACTTTCTCCTAGGTGGATACTTGACGGGTTCTCGTGTCTAAGGCTAGGTTGTCATATTTGGGGATTACAATATAACCATTTGTAGACATGTGATTTTTGACCCTCCCCAAGATTTTTTATATTTTAGCATGTGAATATTTAATTTAGGCCTAATATAGCTATTTCAACTAATTTTTACTCTGTTACTTTATTTTATTACAAGAAAATAAAAATTACAAAAAAATAGTTTCATTAATGTTTTCTAGTCATTTTTAATCTTGAAAAATACCAAAAATAGTTTTATTTTAGCGGTCAGTCTTATTTTGATAGTATTTTACTTAAGTAGGATTAATTAATAAATGAGATCGCATTTTCAGTCTCGTTCGTGGGGAAAGAATAAAATTTGGGTTCAAATGACCTATTTTTAGGCCTAATTTTGGACCTAGCCCATAATTCCCAAGCCCATAATTCCTGGGCCCATACCCCTAACCTAATCCCTACCCCTATATAATAGTACCTAATCCCAAAATAGACCTACACCTAAAACCTTACACTCTTATCAGATCCGCCGTTTCTCCATAAGATAAAAAAGCATAAGCTTCTTCTTCATTTTAAAGACAAAAAGGACTATCAGCCTAAGAGACCTACAAAAAATACAAAGCAGCAAAAGGCCTAGACAAAACAAAGAAGCTACTGCTTTTTCTTCAAAGAAAACGGCTGCTCCACCTGCTAGAGCACGTGCCGACTACGATTACCTCATCAAACTACTCTTGATCGGCGACAGCGCTATGGCGACTAGCAGCAGTCCCTGATTCGCCAAAATAAGCAGAAAAATCCCATTCTCGTTTGATAAATCTGAGTGAAACAGTCCGAAAAAAAAAGAGTCTCCGACGAGGTCCCGGTTTGAGTTTTCGGTGAGTCAAGTTGTAATCTTGTTGGTCGGATGATGAGTCGATGTTTAAAGTCCTGTAATTCGATCCCAAAGGAAACGCCATTAAGCTCAATTGAAGGTTTGTTCTTTCTGTTCGTAAACACTTTTGTTGTAATTTACACTTTGTTATTGATTTTCTATTGCCTTACTCTATTTGTTGTTTGAGCTAGTGTATAATCCATTCTCCAATTTTGTAAATTCGTTCTATCTTCTTCACTGTTATTGCCTTTCTACACATATATGTTGTTTAGTGATTGCACGAAACTACTCCACTGTTTTCTTTAAATTTTCCTTATTAAGATGTTGGTTGGTTTGTTGATTCGAAAAAATAGGTTGTTGTATAGTTGATTTTTATAGTTGGTTGAGGTACTGGATTTGTTGAACGTGGGCTAATGATTTCACGAGCTTTTTGTCTATTTAAATTTGTTCTATCTTTTGTTGTTTTGTTTTGATGCAAATTACCTGGATGGCTAGAGGCTAAGTTTGAAGGCAGGTTACTGCATAGTCCATTTGTGCAAGTGATAGTATTACTTGTAGTGAAGAAATATTGAAAATAGATGCTGCAGCAACTTCACCTGATAAGCATCGTTGAAGCCGTGACATAGTTATGATGCCTAATTCCCAAATTCGGGGGTGCATTTCATGTAACCCGATTATAACCACTTCGAATAATAAACCCTTTGGAATAATTTGAGGCGTGCCATGCCAAATAAAACCCCAAAATCCATGGCCCTCACTTAATTAATTTTAACTCTTTAGAAATCAAGGTGTGCCATTAGTTGAATTTTCCATGGCCCTCGCAAACCTTGTTATTAACTTGAAAGCGCGTAGTTGCTTTAGGCGCGCTATTTTAAAATTAATTTTCTAAACTCGGGTGTGCATTTCATGTGACCCAACTCCAATTCTCAACAACGTTAGATAAAATGTATCGTGGACCACGGGTGCATTTCATGTGACGTGGTTCAAGACGTGTTTTAGATAACGTTGAATCTTCCTAAAATTAATTAAAAGCGGCTAATAATTTAAAATATATCATAGGCTAAAACATATATTAAAATCAGATAATAGGCCAATTATAATAGTTTAAGCGACCGTGCTAGAACCATGGAATCCAGGAATGCCTAACACTTTCTCCCGGGTTAACAGAATTCCTTACTTAGAATTTCTGCTTCGCAGACTTCAAAAGGAAAGTCGAATTTCCTCGATTTGGGATTTTAAACTAAACCGGGGACTTGGGACACCACAATAAATATTCCAAGTGGTGACTCTGAAATAAAATAATCCCATTTCGAATAATGTCACTTTAATTGGAAAAATTCCCTTATATCCCCTTCGGGTGGGTAAAAAGGAGGTGTGACAGCTCTGGCGACTCTGCTGGGGATACAAACCCAGTACTTTGGTTTTGGGTTTAAGAATTCAAGCTTAGAATAACTGTTATAGTTGGCTTGTCTTATCTGATTTTTACATGTTGAGCCTAATGTGCTAAATGCCGCTTTTACCGCTTTGATATTGTTTGGACTGTATATAAATTGCTACGAAACCCTCTTCTCTCTGAGTCTTTTAAATCATCGGGGAAGTGTGCACTTCGTGTAACTTCTTTTCTGTTAGAGTCTTATCCCAATTTTAGAATGAGGTTCGGACAAGTTGCAAAGCCGGTGAAGCTTCTGTATTCCCAGTATGCCCCCCTCGGCTCGAGCTGTCTGCTCGGGTAAGGCAGGTCTAGAACAATACACCCAGGTTTCTAAACCTAGTATAACAAAGCCTCATGCCGGATCCCTAGTAGGAACGCTTGTTTCCATCGTGCATTTGACTTTGGAGACTCAACACAGGGGTCGAGTCTGTCTAGGACAGGTGTACCTGAAATGAAAAGACCATCCTGATGCATCTTACGTTCTACTTGTGCATTTATTTGTTTCGGCTTGCATGTTGACCGGCTTCTAGAATAGGGAAAGAAAAATTTTAAAAAAAAAGGAAAAGAAAAAGGGAAACAAGAGTGAAAGGTAGGTATTTTAGAAAATTCTGAAACTCTGCCGAATTTTTGATAAAATGAAAGAAAAAGAAAGTTTTTCAAAAAATAGTTGGTTTTGTCAAATCTGCCCGAACTACGCCAGTTTGATTCTCACCGGATGTGGGATACGTAGGCAACCCCCATCGGGTCCAACTTTCCTTTTTGCAAAAATAGCCTAAAAATAACAAAATTTTAATTTTTNCCCCAAAAAAAAAAAAAATCCAAAAATATTTTTCTTTAGTTCCTTCTTTAAAAATCTTTCCTTAGAAAATTCAAAAAAAAAAGTAGTTTTTAAAAGAAAAATGGTTTCCTTCTTTCTAATGTCGTTCATGCGAAAAAAGAAAAATTAAAATCAAAAAGAATAAAAATCCGAAATACGGGTTTCCTTTATTTTGAAGTATTGTTTTTTAAAAATTAAAAAAAAC